>NC_072007.2:15019171-15328233 GCF_028885655.2 Pongo abelii | reverse complement strand
CTCACAGAAGGCCTTTATGCAGAAGTACACTCAGAAGAAGCCTTGTTTTTACTGGCGACCTGTTCTTGCCGCCCAGAAAAGGCCTATAAAGCATATAGACACTTGAAAAGTCACAGTTGTCCTACACTGCAATGCAAATACCAGCTTGCAAAATGTTGTGTTGATCTCAGTAAGCTTGCAGACTGGGAACAAATCTTGTCTGGTGGAGTGTTTAATAAGCAGAAAAGCCATGATGATATTGTCACTGAGTTTGGTGATTCAGCTTGCTTTCCCCTTTCATTGTTGGGACATGTATATTGCAAGACAGATCGGCTTGCCAAAGGATCAGAAGGTTACCAAAAGAGACTTAGTTTAAATCCTTTCCTCTGGTATCCCTTTGAATCATTATGTGAAATAGGTGAAAAGCCAGATCCTGACCAAACATTTAAATTCACATCTTTACAGAACTTTAGCAACTGTCTGCCCAGCTCTTGCACAACACAAGTACCTGATCACAGTTTATGTCACAGACAGCCTGAGACTGTTCTTACGGAAACACCCCAGGACACAATTGAATTAAACAGATTGAATTTAGAATCTTCCAATTCAAAGTACTCCTTGAATACAGATTCCCCAGTGTCTTCTATTGATTCAGCTGTAATTTCACCTGATACTGTCCCACTGGGAACAGGAACTTCCATATTATATAAACAAGTTCAAAATAAACCAAAAACTGGTCGAAGTTTATTAACAGGACCAGCAGCTCTTAGTCCATAAACCCCAAGTTTTGGGATTTTGCCATTAGAAACCCCAAGTCCTGGAGATGGATCTTATTTACAAAACTACACTAATACACCCTCTGTAATTGATGTGCCATCCACAGGAGCCCCTTCAAAAAAGTCTGTTGCCAGAATTGGCCAAACTGGAGCAAAGTCTGACTTCTCGCAGAGTGGAAATAGCCGAGAGGTAACTCCAATTATTTCACAAACAGAAAGATCTGGTCCATAAATAAGTACAACACCTCAGGTAATGAGCCCCACTATGACATCTCCCCGAAATGCACTGCATCAAAAAACTTCATGACTCTTTACTAGTGACAGTTCCACAACCAAAGAGAATAGGAAGAAATTTAAAATGAAATTTCCACCTAAAACCCCAAACAGAAAAACAAAAAGTAAAACTAATAAAGGAGGAATAATTCAACCTAATATAAATGACAACCTGGAAATTACAAAATTGGACTCTTCCATCAATTCAGAAGACAAAATATCCACAATCACACATCAGATTCAGGCTTTTAATCTACAAAAAGCAGCAGCAGAAGGCTTGATGAGCCCTCTTCATGAAAGTGGGAAAGGTTATTTAGCTTTGTGTTCATACTACTGCAAAGAAGCTATAAATATTTTGAGCCATCTACCGTCTCACCACTACAATACTAGTTGGGTACTGTGCCAAATTGGAAGGGCCTATTTTGAAATTTCAGAGTACATGCAAGTTGAAAGAATATTCTCAGAGGTTAGAAGGATTGAGAATTATAGATTCGATGGCATGGAAATCTACTCTACAACACTTTGGCGTCTTCAAAAAGATGTCTCTCTTTCATTTCTGTCAAAAGACTTAACAGACATGGATAAAAATTCGCCAGAGGCCTGGTGTGCTGCAGGGAACTGTTTCAGTCTGCAGCGGGAACACGATATTGCAATTAAATTCTTCCAGAAGGCTATCCAAGTGGATCCAAATTATGCTTATGCCTATACTCTATTAGGGCGAGAGTTTGTCTTAACTGAAGAATTGGACAAAGCATTAGCTTGTTTTCGAAATGCTATCAGAGTCAATCCTAGACATTATAATGCATGGTAAGTGGTAATGAAGTGTAAAGACAAATCTTGTTGATGGTGCTGGTAGTCACTAATTTTTCTTGTTAGATAGCTCTTTATTGTCATGAATTTGGTTACTAATACTTAGGGATGGTACATACAGGTCAATAACTTCAAACTAACATGTTTTCTTATGAAATGTATGTCTTTAACAAACTCTTCAGTTAACTAATTATAATAGAATACCAGATGCTTATACTCAACAGTTTCAGTCTTCTACCAAACTTTTGCAAATACTGTAGTTGTGTTTTGTTTGTTTGCTTGTTTAGTTTTGTTAATTGATTTGTTAGTTTTTCCTCAAACACAGAAATGGTGATTGGGACAAAAAGTGCTTGGGAAATTGGAAAGGAATAGCATAATTCACTTATTGGATAATAGAAAAAAACACTGAAAAATTCACTAGTTGCTGCTTTTTGACAGTGTTCCAGTTTATTGAGTTACTATTAAGAACTTAGTGTACCCTTTTATTTAGCAGTATCTCTGTTTTACTTTTTTGTATTTGTGTATAAGTAGACACATAGGAAATTACTACCCAGGCCATATTGTTATCAACTGAATAACATATGAAAACGTTTGGTCCTACTTCTGCCTCAACACCGTACTTACTGTTGACATTTATTGTATTTTTCTGGACTGACATAAAAGTTTAAATATCAAGAGAAGGCCAGGCATGGTGGCTCATGCCTGTCATCCCAGCACTTTGGGAGGCCAAGGCAGGCAGATCACATCAAGAGATCGAGACCATCCTGGCCAACATGGTGAAAATCCGTCTATATTAAAAGTATAAAAATTAGCTGGGCATGGTGGTGGGTGCCTGTAGTCCCAGCTACTCAGGAGGCTGAGGCAGGAGAATCGCTTGAACCTGGGAAGTGGAGGTTGCAGTGAGTCAAGATTATGCCATTGCACTCCAGCCTGGGTGACAGAGTGAGACGCCGTCTCAAGAAAAAAATAAAATAAAATAAAATAAAATAAAATAAAATAAAATAAATAAAATAAAATAAAATAAATAAGTAAATAACAAGAGAAAGTATAATTCTGAAGTCGTAACTCTGTGGAAGCTTTTCTGTCAGATATGGTTATCTTTGGGGTTAATTATTATAGCAGTTGAGTTTTAACACTTGATTTGCTTCTAAATCTGAAGCATTATATTACTAAAATATTTTTTGATTTGTGAATATGTTGTTCAATGGATTATATCTCATTTTGCAGTAGTAGTTGCAGTGCCTGAAAGATTGCCAAAAAAAAGTGCTAGCTTTTGCTGACAAATGTAACAATCAACTTGCCAATATTGCCTTCTTTTCCAATAGCTATGCTCTCCATAATATTTTAAGAACTCAGTTCTTCATAAGGCTTGTGTTTTTTTTTATTTTTTCCCAAGTATGGTTGATCCTTGTGCTGTTCTTTTTTAAATGTGTATTGTCTGTTCAGCTATTGTACAAGAGTCACATTCTTAAAAACCTTAACCATATCAAAAATTGCGTTTAAAGGAGGATTATTCAGATTGGCAAGTTTTTAGTAGGAGGAGTTTAAATGCTGACATATTTAGGTAACTCGAAATACTGAGCAACTTTATTCTAACTACTAAATAGATAACCATTCTTTTGTTTTCACTTTCGCTATCATTAGCACCGTGTTTAATATCTTTTCTTCATCTATAACACAATCATAACGATATACAAAGCCACTCAAATAAAGCAGATATATTGTGCTTTAAAAAAAAAAAAAGAAGTTATTATGTGGCACACAATGAGTTGTGACTCGAATCTAGAATCTCCAGTGAAAACCAATGAAACAGGGTCAAATCCCTTGTCTACCAAAAATAAAAAAATGTGCCAGGCGTGGTGGTGCTGAGGCAGGAGAATCACTCTAACCCAGGAGACAGAGGTTGCAGTGAGCTGAGACCACGCCACTGCACTCTAGCCGCGGGGGGACAGAGCAAGACTCCATCTCATAAGCAAACAAACACAGAAAGCCAATAAAGCTGTTTAACTCAACGTGTCAGGCTCAGGTCTCTTGTCAGGATACATCCAGCACCAGGGGAAACGTTGAGGGGTGGGGTGGAATCTATTTTGTGGACTCAAGGAAGGGTTTGAGAGACAGTCCCACAAACGTGACGGCCTAAAGAAGCCCCTCCGCCCAAGAAGCAATATTCATTTGTATCCTGTAGCCACCCACGAGGAGAATCAGGCTCTCTACAGACCCCCACCCCACCCCACCCCATCCCACCACCCCACCTCATGAAATGAGCTGTCGCTGTGTCAGGCTCTATTCACGCAATGTGGTTTTGTAACCTCCAGCATTTGTGTGTGTGTTGCGGGGTGGGGTTGGGGTGGCTGTGGACAGAGGAGAGGATAAAGCGGTGGTGTCCCACGGGTGCCCAGTACATGGGACATGAGTGGGTTGGCCAGAGGCTAGGGAACTCATCTCCTGTCAGGACGTCTCCCCTCCTGGTCCCCTCTCTGACCTATGCTCCACATCGCAGTTCAGTGGGGATCTTGTGGGTGGAGTCACCATCCCTTTGGACTATAGTCAACGAAGGCCGGGCTCCCAAGAGTCTCCCCGGAGTCGGGGCCTTGGCCAGGCTCACAAGGATGCTGACGGTGATGGTTGGTGATGGTGATGTACGTTGGAGACCTCGGGCCAATGCAGAGGTATCCATTGGACCTCGGTGGGACAGGTCAGCTTTGCAGAGTCCCGTGCATCCTTCCAGAGACTCATCCAGCACTAGCAAGCATGGTCCCGAGGATCCCAGCTCCCAGCAGAAGCACTTTTGTTCACACAGAATCCTGGGCAGGAAAGTTCTGAGCAGGTTTAGACCTCCTAGCCAAAAAGCCAAAGTCACTTCTGGGATTTTTTTTCAAAGAGCCAGTGGTTCCACAAAGGGCCATGAGTAGTTGCGGAAATGGAGAGAAGTGCTTGCAGATACATATTTGAGACAGAACAGACAGGGCTTGGTCATAGGTCATGGAGGACATGAGCAGATGCACATTGAGAAAACCCTCCCAGCATCCTAGGTGAACGGAGGTATGATTTTTCGAGACAGTCGAGCTAGAAACAATGCCAGATTTTAGGGTTGGATATTTATTAATATGTAGTATCTACGAGGTATCCAAGTCCAGAAATCAACTCTCCAGTTCTGTACAGCATTCTGTAGGGAGATCAAATCTGGGATGTCTAAAGTTAAGAATTCAGGCCGTGGTAATGGATTAGATTAGATGTACTTGAACTTATTTTGCCAAGAATGAGAGGGCAGAAGATAGAGACAGCCAGAGAGTGAGCGAGCGAGAGAGAGAGAGAGAGACACAGAGACAAAGAGACAGAGAGACACAAAGATACACAAAGAGAGAAAGACAGAAAGAGAGAGAGACAGACAGATAAAGACACAGAGAAAGACACAAATGGACAGAGATAGAGAGAAACTGAAAGAGAGACAGACAGAAAGATAGAGAGACAGACAGAGAGAGAGAGACAGACCGACAGGCAGACAGACAGGCAGAGAAAGAGAGTAAGGCAGAAAGCAGACACACGCACACACAGAGACAGAGAGAGTTGGAGAGATAGAGAGAAAGAAAGAGAGAGACAGACAGAGGGAAAGAGAGAGAGAAAGAGACAGACAGAGGGAGAGAGAGAAACAGAGAGAAAGAGAGAGAGACAGACAGAGACAGAGAAAGAGACAGAGAAACAGACAAGGAGAGAGAGAGACAGACAGGCAGAAAAAGACAGTAAGACAGAAGACAGACACACAGAGAGAGAGACAGAGAGACAGAGACAGAGAGACAGACAGGCAAAGAGAGAGAGAAAAAACAGACAGACAGGGAGAGAGAGAGACAGACAGAGAGGGAGAGAGACTGACAGACAGGCAGAGAAAGAGAATAAGACAGAAGACAGACACAGTAAGAGAGACAGAGACAGAGACAGCGAGACAAAGAAAGAAAGAGAGATACAGACAAAGAGACAGACAGAGAAAGACGAGACAGACAGAGAGAGACAGAGAGAAACAGAGAGAGAGACAGAGAGAGAGAAAGAGAGAGAGAGAGACAGGCAGGTAGAGAAAGAAAGAAGACAGTCACTGTGAGAGAGACAGGCAGAGAGAGAGACACACAGAGACAGAAAGAGAGAGAGAAAGAAAGAGACAGTCAGAGAAAGAGACAGACAGAGAGAAACAGACAGACAGGGAGAGAGAGAGAGTGACAGACAGACAGGCAGAGAGAGAGACAGACAGGCAAAGAAAGGGAGTAAGACAGAAGACAGACACAGTGAGAGAGACAGGCAGAGAGAGAGAGACAGAGAGAGAGAGAAGACAGAGAAAGAGAGAGACAGAGACAGACAGAGAGAGAGAGGAGGAGGAACGGCGTGCTCAGGAAATAATTACACATATTTTATAATGCTTTTGATTCCATTAAGGGTGGCCGGGGTGTGCTTTGAAAACAACAACAGCAACAAGAGCAGAAGCAGCAGCAAGAGCAGCAGCAGCAAGAGCAGCAGCAGCATTCGCTTAAGGATTTCTAGAAACTAAGATGTTCTGAAGTAAACATCAACCGGCTCTCACTACACGTTGAGAGATTCACAAAAGCGCTAGTTAACGACAGGAGAAAACAGCAGCTAACATGTCTTGGGGAAAATATACGTCTTCCTGAAAATTGGGGATTTCTACTTCACCTGAAAAGAAATACATACGAAAAAGGAAAAACACGAACAAAACAAAACAAAACAACAAACACGGGCCAAGTCACTGTCCGTGGAAATCTTAAGTGAGCAAAGTATTAGTTTTCAGAAAACGTTTCTCTTTTGGGCAAATAATAAGAAGGCCTAGACTAGAGCTGTGATGCCATTCCCATTGTGAAACTATGTTGGCCGGAGGGCGGAGAAACTAAAACATCATGATAAAAGGTGATTGAGACCCATCCAGGGTGAAGCTTTCCTAGGGAGGGAGGCCCGGGGAGGGACACGGGGGAAAAAAACCCCAAAACAGCAGACCCGCCTGCTTGCCCAAATGGGTCAAGGGCTATGCCATCGGCCAGAGCTGCCTCCAGGGAATTGGGACCGTGCCACCCCCATCTTCAAAAACGGTGGCCAATGATTGAGGCCTGACTCCCACCGTTGCAAATGGCAGCCTGGCAAGAATGAGATCGCCGGTAAGGGGTGGGGGAGGGGAAGAGAAGACGGAGGCACACTGGGGAGGCTCTGGAAGGTTTCCAAGCAGGGTGTTGGGAGGCGGGGGGTGGGGGGTTGGGAGGAACCCACCTAACTGACTCACTAAATGAAGATAAAGGGATGTGGGTAGTGGGGGGAGCCAGGGGGCAACTTGAAAATTAAACTGACCCCTCCTAAAACCCAAGTAAAAGAGTCTATGCGCATGAAAGAATCCAACACACAAAGAAAACTAAAGCGCTGATCAAAGCACAATAGGGCCCCCGCCAGGGCGGAGGTTCCCTAGGCAACCAGGGAGAGAGGGAGGGGCCTCCAGAAGGGAGAGAGAGGAACCCGTTGCCCCAGGCTCCGTGAAGTCTGCGAGACCTCCCTCCATGTCACCTAGACTTTCAATAACAGTGGCCGCTAGATGATGCCCAAAGACAACTGATGTCTGCAAGTGTCAGTCAGCATGGAAAAGAATGCATTTATTTATTTATTTATTTATTTATTTATTTATTTATTTATTTATTCGTTTGTTTAGAGACAGAGTCTCACTCACTCTACAGCCCAGGCTGTAGTGCAGTGGCACGATCTCGGCTCACTGCAGCCTCTACCTCCCAGATTCAAGTGATTCTCCCACCTCAGCCTCCCGATTAGCTGGCATTACAGGCTCATACCCTACTGCGCCCGACTCAGTTTAGTATTTTTAGTAGAGACAGGGATTCGCTGTGGTGGCAAGGCTGGTCTTGAAATCCCAACCTCACGTGATCCCCCGCTTCAGCCTTCCAAAGTTCTGGGATGACAGACGTGTGCCACCACGCCTGGCCTTAACCATGTATTTTTGAGTCGAGGAGCTTATCAGGAAAATACGAAAAGTAGGGAAGCCACACATGACAGAGAGAAAAGTCTGAAAATGCCCCTTCCATCCAAGTGGGGACCCAGCCTCGACCTCCCAAAATCATACACTGAGTGGCGAAGCCTAGCAAGGCCCGTCTGTCTGGATTCCTCTTGACCTCTCTAAGCAGGCGCTTCTCACTTTTGTGGAAGGGGCAGGGCCCTCTCCGGCATGGGGGGTCTGACAGACTGACAGAGAAAGAGACAGCCATAGAAAGACAGAGATGGACAGAGAGAGACAGAGAGAAACCGACAGAAAGACAGAGAGAGAGACAGAGACAGAGAGAGAGAGAAACAGACAGACAGGGAGGGAGAGAGACAGAGAGAGAGACAGACAGACAGACAGACAGAGACAGACAGAGAGGAAACAGAAAGAGAGAGACAGAAAGGAGAAACAGACAGACTCACAGAGACAGACAGAGAGAAACAGAAAGAGAGAGACAGAGAGAGAGAGAAAGGGAGGGAGAGAGAGATAGACAGGCAGAGAAAGACAGTAAGACAGAAGACAGACACAGTGAGAGAGACAGGCAGAGAGAGAGACAGACAGAGACAGAGAGAAAGAAAGAGAGAGACAGACAGAGAAAGAGACAGACAGAGAAAGAGAGAGATGGACACAGAGAAACAGAAAGAGAGAGAGACAGAGATAGAGAAAGAGAGAGAAACAGAAAGAGAGAGACAGAGATAGACAAAGACAGAGAAACAGACAGACAGGGAGGAAGAGAGACAGAGAGAGACAGACAGAGAAAGACAGAGACAGACATAAAGAAACAGACAGAGAGAGATGGAGAGAGAGAGTGAGAGATAGAGAGAGAGAGAAACAGAGAGAGAGAGAAACAGAAAGAGAAGGGGAGAGAGAGACAGACAGTCAGGCAGAGAAAGAGAGTAAGACAGAAGAGAGACACAGTGAGAGAGACAGGCAGAGGGAGAGAGAGACAGAGACAGAGAGAAAGAAAGAGAGAGACAGAAAGAGACAGACAGACGGACAGAGAGAAACAGCGAGAGAGAGACAGAGAGAGCGAGAGTGAGAGAGACAGAGAGAGAGAAACAGACAGGGAGGGAGAGAGACAGACAGAGAGAGAGAGACCGACAGGCAGAGAAAGAGAGTAAGACAGAAGATAGGCACATAGAGAGAGAGGAAAGAAAGAAAGAGAGAGACAGGCCGGGCGCGGTGGCTCACTCCTGTCATCCCAGCACTTTGGGAGGCTGAGGCTGTTGGATCACGAGGTCAGGAGATCGAGACCATCCTGGCTAACACAGTGAAATCCCGTCTCTACTAAAAATACAAAAAATTAGTCGAGCTTGGTGGCGGGCGCCTATAGTCCCAGCTACTCGGGAGGCTGAGGCAGGAGAATGGCGTGAACCTGGGAGGTGGGGCTTGCAGTGAGCCGAGATGGCGCCACTGCAGTCAAGCCTGGGCGACACAGTGAGACTCCGTGTGAGAAAAAAAAGAAAGAGAGAGACAGACAGACAGAGAAAGAGACAGACAGAGACAGACAGAAAGAGACAGACAGAGACAGACAGAGAGAAACAGACAGAAAGAGAGACAGAGAGAGAGAACAGAAAGGCAGGGAGAGAGAGAGACAGACAGGCAGAGAAAGAGAGCAAGACAGAAGACAGACACAGTGAGAGAGACAGGCAGAGAGAGACAGACAGAGACAGACAGAAAGAGAGACAGATGAGACAGAGAGACAGAGAGAAACAGACAGAGAGAGAGTGAGAGAGAGAGGGAGAGAGACAGAAAGGGAGGAAGAGAGGCAGACAGAGAGAGAGAGACAGACGGGTAGAGAAAGAGAGTAAGACAAGATAGACACAGAGAGCGAGACAGAGAGAGAGCGAGAGATACAGAAAGAGAGACTCAGAAAAAGAAAGAGACAGACAGAGAAAAACAGAGACGGACAGAGAGAAACAGAGACAGACAGAGAGAAACAGACAGAAAGAGAGAGACAGAGAGAGATAGAAACAGACAGGGAGGGAGAGAGAGACAGACAGGCAGAAAAAGAGACAGATAGAGAAAGACAGAGACAGACAGAGAGAGACAGAGAGAAACAGACAGAAAGAAGGTCCTAGCCCAGTAGCAATACAGTGCCTTTTCTTCATTTTCTCTTTGTTTTCTGGTTTCTTTTCTTTTTTCCTTTTCTTTTCTTCTCTTCTTTTCTTTCTTTTCTTCTTTTCTTTTCTTTCTTTCTTTCTATTTATTTATTTAGAGACAGAGTCTCACTCTGTCACCCAGGCTGTAGTGCAGTGGCATCATCCCGGGTCACTGCAACCTCCGCCTGCCAGGTTCAAGTGATTCTCCTGCCTCAACCTCCCGAGTAGCTGGGATTATAGGTGCCTGCCCCACCGCGCCTGACTCAGTTTCGTATTTTCAGTAGAGATGGGGTTTCACCATGTTGGCTAGGCTGGTTTTGAACTCCTGACCTCGTGACCCACCCACCTCGGCCTCCCAAAGTGCTGGGATGAAAAAGTGAGCCACTGCATTCAGTGTACAGTGCCATTTGTTAGAAATCACTCATGGGAACACACACTTATAGGTCATGTGTAGAGATTTTATTTATTTATTTATTTATTTATTGCACGCGAAGGTGGGGGGATGGTGTTTCACTCTTGCTACCCAGGCTACAGTGCAATGCCATAGGGAACTCAAAGAGTCAACCTATGGCAGAGAGGACACGTCATTCTGAGTGTAAGGCCCACAGTGAAAGGTGGCAGGGCTGGCACTTTTAAAGGATGAAATCCCTACGGCTCAGGCCTGTCGTCCCAGCACATTGGGAGGCCCAGAAGGGCAGATCACTGTAGGTCAGGAATTCAATCCCAACGCGGCCAACATGGAGAAACCCCGTCTCCACTAAAAATAGAAAAAATAGCCGTCTGTCGTGGTGTGCGTCTGTAATCCCAGCTACCGAAGAAGAATCACTGGAACCCGGAAAGCAGAGGTATCAGTGAGCCAAGAGAGCGCCACTGCATCGCAGCCTGGGTGACAGAATGAGAGAGACTCAGACCAAAAAAGGGAAATGAAGAGAGAAAAAAAAAAGAACAGGCCCAAATACTGCATTGTCGCTGAATATTCCCCCCAAAGGCCGGAAATCCCCTGACTCAGGTCAAGGAGGTGGTGTTTCGTTTCACTTATCTCTGTCCCTCTCTCCCTCTCTCTCTCTTTCTCCTTTAACTTTCATTTCTTGTTCAAGCATACATGTGCAAGATTGTTATAAAGGTAAACTTCTGATGGGGGGTTCAGTGTGCAGATGATTTCATCACCCAGACACTCAGCACAGTACTCGACAGTTTTCATGTTTCGTTTTGTTTTGGTTTCTTCTGAAGCTGTCTCTCCTTCCACCCCTCTTCCCTCAAGTAGGCTCCCGTGTCTCTCCTCCCCCTCGTTCTGCCCATGCAGAACTCTCATCTATAAGTTCCCACTTATGGATGAGAACATGCGGTATTTAGCTGATTGTTGCTTTCATCTTCGGTGGTGGCGGTTAAAGAGGCATGACACTAAATTGACCCTTAAGACGCTCCCCTCTGTCCCCACCCTGCACTCCCTCCCCACACACACCCTCATTCCTCCACCCCCTCCTCAAATGCAGGAAAGGAAGAAAGACAGAAATTAAAGTAAGAGGTCTGCCTCCAAGGCGGTGGAGGCAGGGGATCTCAAAGGGTGAGCAAGCGATGGGGGTCGGGGGATGTCTTGGCTGAGCTTGCAACAATGGGGGACAGAGTTTCCATCCCCAACACACCCCTTAATCCTCAGCCGTAGCCAGCCTCTGGGTGGGGTTGCGCGCGTAAAACTTCTGAATGGAGAGAAGCCCAAGGCAATGGAAGACATCAGCTCCAACTCCAGGAAGGGAATAGGGCTTTGTGCATTTGAATGGGGCTTTAGAAGGCAGTGCTGCGGCTTCCAAAGCATTGCGTCTCGCCTCGCCTCACTTCGCCCAGAGTGAGACTCCATCTCAAAATCAATCAATCAATCAATAATAAAAAAAATCAATGAAAGAAAGAAAAAGAGAGAAAGAAAGAAAGAAAGAAAGAAAGAAAGAATCAGTACAGTGGTTGTGGTCGTGAATCATTCCCCGGAGTCCAGGCACAGTGGCTCACGCCCATCACGCCAGCACTTTGAGTCACCGGGTCAGGAGGGTTGCAACAAAATGATGAGACTCTGTCTGTGGAAAAACATTGAAAAATGAAGGCCAGGTTCGGTGGCACACGCCTGCCATCCCAGCAGTTCGGGAGGCTGTAGAGGGCAGATCACCTGAGGTCGGGAGTTCAAGACCAGCCTGACCAACATGGAGAAGCCCCGTCTCCACTAAAAATACAAAATCCGCCAGACGTGGTGGCATGTGCCTGTAGTCCCAGCTACTGGGGAGGCTGACGCAGGAGAATCACTTGAACCCAGGAGGCAGAGGTTGTGGTGGGCCAAGATTGTGCCATTGCACTCCAGTCTGGGCAACCAGAGAGAAACTCTGTCTCGGGAAAATGAATAAATAAATAAATAAAAATGATCTGGGCACAGTGGTGCGTTCCCGTGGTCCCAGGTACTCTACTCTGGAAGCTGAGGTGGCAGGATGGCTTGAGTCCAGGAGCGTCCACGCTGCAGTGAGTGAGTTATGATGGCACCACTGCCAGGGTGACAGAGTGAGACGCTGTCTCTAAATCAGTCAATCAATCAAATCACTGGAAGGTGCTGTCTGTGTCTTACTTTCAAAGGGTGTCTCTTTAGGCCAAGCAGGCATGGTGCCTCACACCAGTAATCCTGGCACTTTGGGAAGCTGAGGCAGGAGGAAAGAAAGAAGGGAGGAAGGGAGGAAAGAAGAAAGGCAGGAAGACAGTCAGGCAGGAAAGGAAGAAAGAAAGGAAGGAAGGAAGGGAGGGAGGGAGAAGAAGAGAGAAGAAAAGAGAAGAAAAGAAAAGAAAATGGGAAGGGGCATATCTCCTTGACTGGTGACTGCCCAGGATACAGCTGACTGAAGCCTCGACCTCTGGGGCCTCAAGTGTTCTCCTTATCTCAGCCTCCCGAGTAGCTGCGACTACAGGCAGGTATCACCACACAAAACTAATCTTATAATAATATTATAATTATTATTGAGAAAGAGTCTCGCTCTGTCTCAATAATTGCCATGGCATGATCTCAGCTCACTGAAACCTCGGCCTCCCTAGTTCAAGCAACTCACCTGCCTCAGTCTCCTGAGTAGTTGTGATTACAAGCCTATAGCACCAGACCTGGTAATTGTTCTATTTTTCATAGATATGGGGTTTCACCATGTTGGCCAGCCTGGTCTTGAATTCCTGGCCTCAAGTGATCCACCCACCTTGGCCTCCCAAAGTACTGGAATGACAGGCGTGAGCCACTGTGCCCGGCCCAGATCATTTTTTTATAAATTGTAGAGAAGAAGTTTTGTCAGCTGACGGGTGGAGAGTGGGGTGGGTTTTACTCAGACTGTGTCCTGTGAAAAGGGTAAATTGTGGCTTGTGAACTAGATGTGGAAATTGTGTGTGTGTGTGTGTGAGAGAGAGAGAGACCAATCCAACCGTGAGGACCCGGAAATGGTGTTTGATTTGGGTCCCTGTCTAGTCACCTGTCTGTGTGTAGATGACTGAAGATTCCACAAATGAAGATCAGCAGTATCTATTGAGCTGTTTCTCCCTCTCATGCGTCTCATGTGTGTGGTGGAGAAAGGGAAGAAAAGAGGTTCTGATGGGAAGTTGTCTTCACGCCTGAGGAAGCTGAAGGCAGGCTGACGGGAAGGAGGGCATCCTATGTGACATTTCCATACCTGGACACCCTTTACAATGCTGGGGCTGCCAGTCCACCCTGTATGTCAACACACCCCCAAGAACAGCACGGTCCAGGGTGGTCCAGTCACGTCCCATCTGGCCCACCCGGGGCATCTAGTGGAAGTCTTCACTGGAGTATTCGACACCATGGAATACTATGCAGCCATAAGAAAATTATGAGTTCATGTCCTTTGTACGGACATGGATGAAACTGGAAACTATCATTCTCAGCAAACTATCACAAGGACAAAAACCAAACACCGCATGTTCTCACTCATAGGTGGGAACTGAACAATGAGAACACATGGACACAAGAAGGGGAACATCACACACTGGGGACTGTTGCGAGGTGGGGGTAGGCGGGAGGGATAGCATTAGGAGATATACCTAATGCTAAATGACGAGATAATGGGTGCAGCACAACAACATGGCACATGTATATATATGTAACAAACCTGTACGTTGTGCACATGTACCCTAAAACTTAAAGTATAATAATAATTAAATAAAATAAAGAAAAAAAAAAGAAAGATTCATCGCGGTTCCCTTGGGGTCGCCAGGCAAAGGCCAGCTGGGGGAGGGTGGTGGGATGTGAAAGGGGGTGGGACATCAGCCTCAGAGCTCCCTGGAAGGTGGCAGGCAGCTGGTGGGGGACGCTGAGCCAGAGACGTCTGGCAGGATATAGATCTGGAAGACGCATCAGTCCTCTCCCATACCTCTCCCATGGAAAATCCCACAGCGGCGGTGGGAGCCTTGGTTGGGGGAGAAGCAGGGACAAGGGGGAGAGGGAAGGAGGCCCCCAGGAGGATTTAGCACCAAAAACCCACCCAGGCAATCTTCCTCCTATCGGGTCCAAGGTACACCCTGGGAGGCGGCAAGAGGAACGTTCACCACATGCTTTTTGTCTTTCTCTTTATTTTTTTCGTCTTTTTCATTTTACAAGAGATGCTCATTTCAACAACCAGGCGGTGGATGTTATGGGAGAAGTGTCAAGGCCAGGAGTTTGAGACCAGCCCGAGCAACTGAGCAACACAAGTAGGAGATCCCAGTTGAAAAAAATGAAAAAAAAGGAGGAGGAAGAAAGAAAAGAAAAGAAAAGAAAAGAAAAGAAAAGAAAAAAGAAAAACAACCACCAAGAAAGTTAAAATTCTCTAATGGTGCAGGCACAAAAAAAGAGTGATTTCACGTCTTTTCCCACAACATGGACAGAGCTGGAAGCAAGTATGTACCCAGTGAACTGCCTTCTGCTTAAAAGTGGGAGGTAAACCGTGGGTACGCACATGGTCATCAAAATGGAAATAACAGACACTCCAAAAGGGAGGAGGAGGGTAAGAGGGGGACAAAGGATGAATAAATCGCCCGTCGGAGACAACGTTAGCCACGTGGGTATCGGATACACTGGAAGTCCACTTCTACATCCGGAGGCAGTAGTATGCTGATCTAACAAACAAGCACGTACACCCCCTGAGTCTGTAAGATACCAAAACAACGACGACAGCACCAGCAGCAGCAGCAACAACAACAACAACAGAACAGAAGCTGGAACACAAAATCACCACCACCACCACAATCACCAGTTGGGGGTTGGGGGAGGGTGGCCGCGCTCGAGGCCCGCAGGCTCATTCCCCTCGGGTTTAAAAAAGAAAACAGCAGACTCATTCCCGTCTGTAGGCAGGAAAAATCCAATCAAAGTTCTCAGTTGCTAGAAAGGGAAGTAGAATAAGGAGAAGGGCTTATTGATCTTCTTGTGATCGATCGAGACCATACATGTAAGAAAAAATTAAATACAGACAGCAACACTTTCTACACTGTTCAAAAGCATCGGAGATCAGACACACCACACTCCATGGGGCTTGTGCCACTAGAAAGAAAAGACAGGCCAGGCTTGTTGGCTCACGTCTGTCATCCCAGCACTTTGGGAGGCCGAGGCAGGTGGATCACTAGGTCAGGAGATCGAGACCATCATGGCTAACACGGTGAAACCCCATCTCTACTAAAAATACAGAAAATTTGCCGGGCCTGGTGTGGGTGCCTGTAGTCCCAGCTACTCAGGAGGCTGAGGCAGGAGGATGGTGTGAACCCGGGAAGCGCAGCTTGCAGTGAGCCGAGATAGAGCCACTGCACTCTGGCCTGGGCTAAAGAGCGAGACTCCGTCTCAAAAAAAAAAAAAAAAAAAAAAAAGCCAGACATAGTGCTGCATGTCTGTAGTCCCAGCTACTCAGGAGGCTGTGGTAGAACAATCACTTCACCCAGCAGTTAGAGGCTGCAGTGAGCTATGATCATGCCACTGCACTGTGGTCTGGGTGACAGAGCGAAACCCCTTCTCAAAGCAAAGAACAACCAAAAACTTACAAGCATACTCAGAGACAGTGTAGGTTTGGTTCCAGACAACCACAATTAAGCAAATGTTACAATCAAATTGGTCGCATAAACATTTTGTTTCCCAGTGCTTATAAAAGTTATGCTTAAACTGTGTTGTAGTCTAATGAGTATTTAATAATTAATTATTAATTAATTAATTAGTAATCGCATTATGTCTAAAAAACTATGTACATACCTTAACTTAAAATACCTCATTGCTGAAAAATTCTAATGAATATCTAAACCTTACCAAGTCATAATCTTTTTTCTGGTGAGTGAAGGGGTGGCCTGCCCTTCCACACTTATGGGTATTTCTAGTCAAGTGGGACGAGAGACTCAGAAAATATGTAAGACACAGAGACAAACTATAGAGAAGCAATAGTAGGCCCAGGGGACTGGCACTCAGCATACGAAGGACCTGCACAGGCACCGGCCTCTGAGTTCCCTCAGTTTTTATTGCTTATTATTTTCATTATTTCAGCAAAAAGGAATGTAGTAGCAGAGCAGGGTGATAATAAGGAGAAGGTCAGCAAAAAACTTGAGCAAAAGAATCTACGTCACTTAAGTTCAAGGGAAGGTACTATGACTGGACGTGCACGTAAGCCAGATTTATGTTTGTCTCCATCCAAACATCTCAGTGGAGTAAAGAATAACAAAGCAGCATTACTGCAAACAAGTCTGGCCTCCCATCATAGGGCGGTTTTTCTCTTATCTCAGAATTGAACAAATGTACAATCAGGTTATATACTGAGACATTCAGTTCCCAGGGACAGGCAGGAGACAGTGGCCTTCCTCTATCTCAACTGCAAGAGGCTTTCCTCTTTTACTAATCCACCTCAGCACAGACGCTTAACGGGTGTCGGGCTGGGGGACAGTCAGGTCTTTCTCATCCCACAAGGCCATATTTCAGACTTTCACATGAGGAGAAACCTTGGACAATACCCCGCTTTCAAGGGCAGAGGTCCCTGCGGCTTTCTGCAGTGCATTTTGCCCCTCGTTTATTGAGAGTAGAGAATGGCAATGACTTTTACCAAGTATACTGCTTGTAAACATTTTGTTAACAAGGCACATCCTGCACAGCCCTAGATCCCTTAAACCTTGATTTCATACAATTCTTGTTCTTGTAAGCTCCAGATTGGGTCAGAGTGGCTGAGGCAAAGTGGCTGGGACAAAGCTACAAATTAACAACATCTCAGCAAAGCAATTGTTTAAAGTACAAGTCTTTTTCAAAATGGAGTCTCTTATGTCTTTCCTTTCTATATAGACACAGTAACAGTCTGATCTCTCTTTCTTTTCTCTACAGTGAGGGTCTTGCCTCTATATTGATGGCTGCTGACTGATCAGTGTGGGGGCTGCTGAAGTTTGGGTGCCTGTGTGAATTTCTTAAAACAATGAAGTTTGTTCCTTTCACAAAAGATTTCCATGTAGCATGTGATGCTGTTTGACAGCATTTTATCCACAGTAGAACTTCCTTCAAAATTGGAGTAAACCCTCTCAAACCCTGCTGCTGCTTTAACCACTAGGTTTATGGAATATTCTAAATCCTTTGTTGTTATTTCAACAATGTTCATAGCATCTCCACCTGGGGTAGATTCCATCTCAAGAAAATATTTTCTTTGCTCATCCATAAGAAGCAACTCCCCACTTATTCAAGTTTCATCATGAGTTACAGCAATTTAATCTCATCTTAAGGCCCTAATTCTAATTCTGGTTGTCTTGCGATTTCTACCACATCTGTAGGGACTTCCTCCACTGACATCCTGAGCCCTCAAAGTCATCCATGTGGGCTGGAATCAACTTCTTCCAAACTCCTGTTACTGTTGATATTTCAACTTCCTCCCATCAATCACAAATGTTGTTAATGGTATTTGCTATTAAGGAAATTTGTGATTCATGGGAGGAGGTTGAAATATCATGAAGGAATTAATGGTGAAACCTTTCCAAAAGGTTTTCAATTCAGTTTATCCAGATTCATCAAAGAAATTACTATCTATGACAGCTTTACCTTTACAAAATGCATTTATTATTTAATATAAACACTTGAAAGTCAAAACCACTCTTTGATCCACAGGCTGAAGGATAGATATTGTATTAGCAGCCATAAGCATAACATTAATTTCCAAGTACATCTCCATCTAAGCTTCTGGGTAGCTAGGAGAATTATTAATAAGCAGCAATCTTTTTTCCTTTTTTCTTTTCTGTCCTTTTTTTTTTCCTTTATGTAGTTTCCCTCTTGTTGCCCAGGATGGAGTGCAGTGGTGTGGTCTTGGCTCACTGCAACCTCCGCCTCCAGGGTTCAAGCCATTCTTCTGCATCAGCCTCCCAAGTAGCTGAAATTACAAGTACCACCACCATGCCCGGCTAATTTTTTGTATTTTTATTAGACATAAGGTTTCATAATTTTCACCAGGCTGGTCTCCAACTTCTGACCTCAGGTTATCCACCCACCTCATCCTCCCAAGGTGCAGGGATTACAGGTGTGAGCCACTGCACCAGGCCAAGCAGCAATCCCTTTAAAGGACTCGTTTTTTTTTGTTTTTTTTTTTTTTTCTGAGCAGTAGGTCTCAATAGTGGGATTAAAATATTCAGTAAACCATGATGTTAACAGATGTCACTCAGACCGTGATGTTCCATTTCTAGAGCACAGAAAGAATAGATTTTGCATAATTCTTAAGGGCCCTGAGATTTTCAGAGTGGTCAAAGAGCATTGGCTGTAACTTAAAGTCATCAGCTGCAGTGGTCCTCAAAGACAGTCAGCCCATCCTTTGAAGTTTTGAAGCCAAGTGTTGACGTCTCTCTAGCAATGAAAATTTTACATCTTCAGTAAGCTTAATCATTTCCAGCTCTGGACTTAAAGTGAGAGACGTGCAATTCTTCCTTCCATTTGAGATCTTCGAGGCCACTGTGGTTACTAATTAACACCCCCAGTGGGTGTCATCCTCCTCCCTCCTCAATCGAATTCACCCACACTGCGGCGTGGGGAACAGGGTTTCCTGCATCACACATGCCCTGCATGCCTGGGGCTCTGCCACAGGGGTCTTTCGTGAGCCAGAGAGCAAGAGCCGTCCCCCCACTCCAGCCCAGCCAGGCTGCACAGGCAGAAGGAATCTCTCAACCTGCCACTGCACGCGGGAATTTTGTGTTTGCTGCCCTGGCTCCCCTGGAAGTAGGACTGTCCAACCCTCAGACTCTTCGGTGGCCTCTGCACCCCAACAAATGCCAGGAGGACGAGGATCCACAGCATGGCAGCTTGATGGGCCCATGCTCAGTGGGACAGCTTGGGCTCCCTCAAACTGAGTCACAGGGGCAAGGTGTGTTTGCACCACCCATGTCCCACCGGAGTAGGCGGTGGGTCTGGAGCCCCAGGTCGCCAGGGCAGTGTGGGAAACCAAAGAAGGGGCACCTCCACCTCTGAAGCTTGCGACCCTGGAGGCCTCCTCATCAAGCACAGATGCAAGCCATCCAGGCACCTCTTAACTGCTTCAGGAGCCAGGGTGCTCGTCTACACTCACCTCCAGCCTGTTAGATGAGCTCCTATCAACCCCATCGTTTCAGCAAAAGGCACAACATTTCCTAGATCTGGCACCACTGGGGAAGCTGAAGGAAGTGGAAGAGTTTGCTCCACTGGAAACACTCCTCAGACAGGAAGAACACCGGGCTCTGCTGGAGGAGCTTTAGGACGCAGGATTGGGGCGGGCTGGGGGCAGGGCGGCGGCCTCTCTTTCACGATGAACTTCTGACTCGGTATTGAGAGGCTTGTCTTCCCTTCCAGCTGACCTGCCTAGGATCCCTGAGTTCCAGGTCCCGTGAGAGACTCCACTCAGAGGAGGGCTATTCTTTCCTGAGCATCCTGGGGATCCCAGAGCCCATCCAGGTACCGGGAGGTGGACTGTCTGCTGCTCATGCGCGGGTTAGCAGGCAGCAGCCTAGGTTTTCTAACCAGCCCAGGTGGAGCTCTCATCCCGTCCTTCTTGCCCCCACTGCCGCATTCTTCAGTGGGGCGGGCGGAGACCTCCATCCCGAGAAACACTGGCCCGGTCAGGCACCAAGCCTACTCTTCTTTCTGCGTCTCACCACCTCTGTCTCCCCACCCCACCGTCACTCGCCTACGCTTGCCCTGCCAGCTTCCTCGGCATCACCGTGGAGCACCTGACAGCTAAATGCAAACCCGAGACCCCGCGCAAACCGGGGTGCTGCCCTTTCTACCCGGGAGGGAACTCAGGCAGCGATGGGGAGAGGAAAGGAGACAGGGAGGGAGCGATGGAGGCAGGAAAGAATGGATGGACCAAGGGACCTTGGAAGGGTTGGAGGGATAGAAGGAGGGAGAGAGGGAAGGAGGGACGGAGGGAGGAAGGGAGGAAGTGAGGGAGGGACGGAGGGAAAGAGGGAGGGAGGGAGCAAGAAACAGAGAGAGGAAGGCAGAGAGAAAAGCGTTCTTCTGCCTCCAGGACCAGCAGGATCTCGCACTCCGGGAAAAGGTTGGGTGCCCAGTGCAGGCTAAGTGCTCGGCCCACAGCTGTGTCGGCCTACGGGGCTCTCACTGGCCCTCCTGATCGTCAGCCTGGGTTACTTCATCCAGGAGCGATTCAGACGAATTTCATCTCCGAAGGAATGAGGGAATTACCCAGAGAGCAATGAGTCGAGACTCAGGTGATTGTCCATTTTTCATCCACGTGGTTCACAGATGAGATAGCCCCACGTTGAGCCTGCAAAGGAGCACGAGATGCATAGTCCCGTCCACACAGGAGTCACAATCAGGCTGACTGAAGCGTGGTTTCAGGTTCCACGTTCCTTTGTCTTCTGCAAGGGGGCCTGTTGCTCATGTGTCTGTAGCCCCCGAAAGCGTGACCAGGTTGACTGTTTGGTTCCCGAGCTCTGTGGGAACACAGAAACATCCAGAGAAGAGTGGAAAAGCAGCATCCTGTCTTTGCTCTCCTTTCCAGTTTCCTGTTTGGAAACAGGTCATACTGGAGACTCCCCATGTCGTAGGAAACAGGAATCCATCGTCAGGCCGTGATGCACCGGACATTTCTTTTCTCTGTAGTTTCACTCTTGTTTTCTACATGAAAATGAACGAGATGCACAAGGAATCAGAAAAGAATTTATGGTACACAAGTCTTGACTACTGTTGCATTCCACTTTGAAATCATTTTGAGCTTAAACAACAGTTTTCCAAGATTTAAAGAAAAATAGATTTTATAAAAGGGATTCTTTTATTCACTCAATACATCATTTATGTTACTGACAGTAACAAGTGATATTTTTTCCACTATAATTTGTTCTGATGAAAGAAATAATTCTTTTAACTCCTCACAAATGCTACATTTTCAAGACTAAAGGAATTATCAGTAGGCATTCTTTCTTCTTCATCTAAGTTATTTGTCTCTAAAATATGTCAAGTAAGCTTTTAAAGATTCAGAGAGGGGCAGTTTCATTATTTTTTCTCTCAGTAAATTTTGAGGTGGCTCCTCTGGCTTCATCGCTTCACTGTGATCCTTTTCTTCCTCTTCTTTGCTATCTTCTTCCATTTTTTCATCCACCTCACTGTCTAGAGGCTGAGGAATAAGCTGATTACCCACAAATACGTAAGTGGTAATTCTCCGTTTAACTCTATTTCTTTTCCTTTTGGGTGGAGCCCTTTGAGGAATCCCTTTGGCCTGCATCTCATCATTTATGAAATTTTTAAGTGTGGGTCGAATGTAAATACGAGCCAAGTCCTGTAGATTCCTGACAGTGATTCCTTACAGATTTGTAGTGGTGACGGTTAGATTTAATTTTATATAAGGTTTAAATAATAGTTAAGCTTATGTAACCTGATCTGAATTTGCATTTCCTCTATGAAAACTTCATTTATCTAATAAGGAAATCAAATGATTGCAGACTTATTTACCTTACTTTTGTTGGAATCACTGTTGCTGGGTTGCTGTATATATATTCTGGGCAATATATGAGTGTAACAACAATACAAAATATTGAATAATTTAGCTTTTAAAAGTCCCACAAATTTTATGAAATTTTACAGCACTGCTACTTTTGCTTTTGAATCTCTTTCCAAAAGACCTGAGTAAAATATCGACTTCTCTCACAGAGATTTTAAGAGCAAAGCAAGTGAATTATTAAAATAGGAAGTATGTATTTAATGCAACTTTTTATATGGACCCTTTACATTTTCAGTATTTTAAAAAATGAGGTTATCTTAACTCTCTCGAATTTTTTTATTATTATTATACTCTAAGTTTTAGGGTACATGTGCACAATGTGCAGGTTAGTTACATATGTATACATGTGTCATGCAGGTGTGCTGCATTCATTAACTCGTCATTTACAAGAAGGTAAATCTTCTCAAGTTATCCCTCCACCCTCCGCCCACCCTATGACAGTCCCCAGAGTGTGATGTTCACCTTCCTGTGTCTGTGTGTTATCATTGTTCAATTCCCACCTATGAGTGAGAACATGCGGTGTTTGGTTTTTTGTCCTTGCGATAGTTTACTGAGAATGATGATTTCCAATTTCATCCATATCCCTACAAAGGACATGAACTCATCAGTTTTTATGACTGCATAGTATTCCATGGTGTATATGTGCCACATTTTCTTAATCCAGTCTATCACTGTTGGACATTTGGGTTGGTTCCAAGTCTTTGCTATTGTGAATAGTGCCACAATAAACATACGTGTGCATGTGTCTTTATAGCAGCATGATTTATAGTCCTTTGGGTATATACCCAGTAAAGGGATGACTGGGTCAAATGGTATTTCTAGTTCTAGATCCCTGAGGAATCGCCACACTGACTTCCACAAGGGTTGAACTAGTTTACAGTCCCACCAACAGTATAAAAGTGTTCCTATTTCTCCACATCTTCTCCAGCACCTGTTGTTTCCTGACTTTTTAATGATTGCCATTCTAACTGGTGTGAGATTGTATCTCATTGTGTTTTTGATTTGCATTTCTCTGATGGCTAGTGATGGTGAGCATTTTTTCATGTGTTTTTTGGCTGCATAAACGTCTTCTTTTGAGAAGTGTCTGGTCATATCTTTCACCCACTTTTTGATGGGGTTGTTTGTTTTTTTCTTGTAAATTTGTTTGAGTTCATTGTAGATTCTGGATATTAGCCCTTTGTCAGATGAGTAGGTTGTGAAAATGTTCTCCCATTTTGTAGGTTGCCTGCTCACTCTGATGGTAGTTTCTTTTGCTGTACAGAAGCTCTTTAGTTTAATTAGATCCCATTTGTCAATTTTGGTTTTTGTTGCCACTGCTTTTGGTGTTTTAGACATGAAGTCCTTGCCCATGCCTGTGTCCTGAATGGTAATGCCTAGGTTTTCTTCTAGGGTTTTTATGATTTTAGGTCTAAAGTTTAAGTCTTTAATCCATCTTGAATTATTTTTTGTATAAGGTGTAATGAAGGGATCCAGTTTCAGCTTTCTACATATGCCTAGCCAGTTTTCTCAGAACCATTTATTAAATAGGGAATCATTTCCCCATTGTTTGTTTTTCTCAGGTTTGTCAAAGATCAGATAGTTGTAGATATGTGGTGTTATTTCTGAGGGCTCTGTTCTGTTCCATTGGTCTATATCTCTGTTTTGGTACCAGTACCATGTTGTTTTGGTTACTGTAGCCTTGTAGTATAGTTTGAAGTCAGGTAGCGTGATGCCTCCAGCTTTGTTCTTTTGGCTTAGGATTGACTTGGTGATGCAGGCTCTTTTTTGGTGCCATATGAACTTTAAAGTAGTTTTTTCCAATTCTGTGAAGAAAGTCATTGGTAGCTTGATGGGGATGGCATTGAATCTATAAATTACCTTGGGCAGTATGGCCATTTTCACGATATTGATTCTTCCTACCCATGAGGTTGGAATGTTCTTCCATTTGTTTGTGTCCTCTTTTATTTCATTGAGCAGTGGTTTGCAGTTCTCCTTGAAGAGGTCCTTCACATCCCCTGTGAGTTGGATTCCTAGGTATTTTATTCTCTTTGAAGCAATTGTGAATGGGAGTTCACTCATGATTTGGCTCTCTGTTTGTCTGTTATTGGTGTATAAGAATGTTTGTGATTTTTGTACATTGATTTTGTATCGTGAGACTTTGCTGAATTTGCTTATCAGCTTAAGGAGATTTTGGACTGAGACAGTGGGGTTTTCTATATATATAATCGTGTCATCTGCAAACAGGGACAATTTGACTTCCTCTTTTCCTAATTGAATACCTTTTATTTCCTTCTGCTGCCTAATTGCCCTGGCCAGAACTTCCAACAGTATGTTGAATAGGAGTGGTGAGAGAGGGCATCCCTGTCCTGTGCCAGTTTTCAAAGGGAATGCTTCCAGCTTTTGCCCATTCAGTGTGATATTGGCTGAGGGTTTGTCCTAGATAGCTCTTATTATTTTGAGATATGTCCCATCAATACCTAATTTATTGAGAGTTTTTAGCATGGAGGGTTGTTGAATTTTGTCAAAGGACTTTTCTACATCTATTGAGATAATCATGTGGTTTTTGTCCTTCCTTGTGTTTATATGCTGGATTACATTTATTGATTTGTGTATATTGAACCAGGCTTGCATCCCAGGGATGAAGCCCACTTCATCATGGTGGATAAGCTTTTTGATGTGCTGCTTTATTTGGTTTGCCAGTATTTTATTGAGGATTTTTGCATCAATGTTCATCAAGGTTATTGGTCTAAAATTCTCTTTTTTGGTGTGCCTCTGCCCAGCTTTGGTATCAGGATGATGCAGGCCTCATAAAATGAGTTAGGGAGTATTCCCTCTTTTTCTATTGGTTGGAATAATATCAGAAGGAATGGTACCAGATCCTCCTTGTACCTCTGGTAAAATTCGGCTGTGAATCCGTCTGGTCCTGGACTCTTTTTGATTGGTAAGCTATTGATTATTGCCTCAATTTCAGAGCCTGTTATTGGTCTATTCAGAGATTCAACTTCTTCCTGGTTTAGTCTTGAGAGGTTGTATGTATCGGGGAATTTATCCATTTCCTCTAGATTTTCTAGTTTATTTGCATAGAGGTGTTTGTAGTATCCTCTGATGGTAGTTTGTATTTCTGTGGGATCGGAGATGATATCCCCTTTATCATTCTTTATTGCGTCTTTTTGATTCTTCTCTATTTTCTTCTTTATTAGTCTTGCTAGCGGTCTATCAATTTTATAGATGTTTTCAAAAAACCAGCTCCTGGATTCATTGATTTTTTGAATGGCTTTTAGTGTCTCTATTTCCTTCAGTTCTGCTCTGATTTTAGTTATTTCTTGCCTTCCGCTAGCTTTTGAATGTGTTTGCTCTTGCTTTTCTAGTTCTTTTAATTGTGATGTTAGGGTGTCAATTTTGGATCTTTTCTGCTTTCTCCTCTGTGCATTTAGTGCTATACGTTTCCCTATACACTGCTTTGAATGTGTATCAGGATTCTGGTATGTTGTGTCTTTGTTCTCATTGGTTTCAAAGAACATCTTTATTTCTGCCTTCATTTCGTTATGTACCCAGTAGTCATTCAGGAGCAGGTTGTTCAGTTTCCATGTAGTTAAGCAGTTTTGAGTGAGTTTCTTAATCTTGAGTTTTAGTTTAATTGCACTGTGGTCTGAGAGACAGTTTGTTATGATTTCTGTTTTTTACATTTGCTGAGGAAAGCTTTACTTCCAACTATGTGGTCAATTTTGGAATATGTGTGATGTGGTGCTGAAAAAAATATATATTCTGTTGATTTGGGGTGGAGAGTTCTGTAGATGTGTATTAGGTCCGCTTGGTGCAGAGCTGAGTTCAATTCCTAGGTATCCTTTTTCACTTTCTGTCTCTTTGATCTGTCTAATGTTGAGAGTGGGGTGTTAAATTCTCCCATTATTATTGTGTGGGAGTCTAAGTCTCTTTGTAGGTAATGCAGGACTTGCTTTATGAATCTGAGTGCTCCTGTATTGGGTGCATATATATTTAGGATAGTTAGCTCTTCTTGTTGAATTGATCCCTTTACCATTATGTAATGACCTTCTTTGTCTCTTTTGATCTTTGTTGTTTTAAGGTCTGTTTTATCAGAGACTAGGATTGCAACCCCTGCCTTTTCCTGTTTTCCATTTGCTTCGTAGATCTTCCTCCATCCCTTTATTTTGAGCTCATGTGTGTCTCTGCACATGAGATGGGTTTCCTGAATACAGTACACTGATGGGTCTTCACTCTTCATCCAATTTGTCAGTCTGTATCTTTTAGTTGGATCATTTAGTCCATTTACATTAAAAGTTAATATTGTTAAGTGTGAATTTGATCCTGTCATTATGATGTTAGCTGGTTATTTTGCTCGTTAGTTTATGCAGTTTCTTGCTAGCCTCAATGGTCTTTACAATTTGGCATGATTTTGAAGTTGCTGGTACCGATTGTTCCTTTCCATGTTTAGTGCTTCCTTCAGGAACTCTTTTAGGGCAGGTCTGGTGGTGGCAAAATCTCTCAGCATTTACTTGTCTGTGAAGTATTTTATTTCTCCTTCACTTACGAAGCTTAGTTTGGCTGGATATGGCATTCTGGGTTGAAAATTCTTTTTTTTAAGAATGAGGAATATTGATCCCCACTCTCTTCTGGCTTGTGGAGTTTCTGCTGAGAGATCTGCTGTTAGTCTGATGGACTTCCCTTTGTGCATAAGCCGACCTTTCTCTCTGGCTGCCCTTACCATGTTTTCCTTCATTTCAACTTTTGTGAATCTGACAATTATGTGTCTTGGATTTGCTCTTCTCGAGGATTATCTTTGCAACGTTCTCTGTATTTCCTGAATCTGAATGTTGGCCTGCCTTGCTAGATTGGTGAAGTTCTCTTGGATAATATCCTGCAGAGTTTTTTCCAGCTTCGTTCCATTCTCCCTGTCACTTTCAGGTACACCAGTCAGACGTAGATTTGGTCTTTCCACTTAGTCCAATATTTCTTGGAGGGTTTGTTTGTTTCTTTTTATTCTTTTTTCTCTAAACTTCCATTCTCATTTCATTTCATTCATTTCATCTTCCATCACTGATACCCTTTCTTCCAGTTGATTGCATCAGCTCCTGGGACTTCTGCATTCTTCACCTAGGTCTCGAGCCTTGGATTTCAGCTCCATCAGCTCCTTTAAGCACTTCTGTGTATTGTTTGTTCTAGTTATACATTCGTCTAAATTTTTTACAAAGTTTTTTAACTTCTTTTCCTTTGGTATGAATTTCCTCCTGTAGCTCGGAGTAGTTTGATCATCTGAAGAGTTCTTCTCTCAACTCGTCAAAATCATTCTCCGTCCAGCTTTGTTCCGTTGCTGCTGAGGAACTGAGTTCCTTTGGAGGAGGAGAGGCACTCTGCTTTTTAGATTTTCCAGTTTTTCTGCTCTGTTTTTTCCCCATCTTTGTGGTTTTATCTACTTTTGGTCTTTGATGATGGTGATGTACAGATGGGTTTTTGGTGTGGATGTCCTTTCTGTTTGGTACTTTTCCTTCTAGCGACAGGACCCTCAGCTGCAGGTCTGTTGGAGTTTGCTAGAGGTCCACTCCAGACCCTCTTTGCCTTTATAACAGCAGCGGTGGCTGCAGAGCAGCAGATTTTCATGAACCGCAAATTCTGCTGTCTGACCGTTCCTCTGGAAGTTTTGCCTCAGGAAGTACCCGGCCGTGTGAGTTGTCAGTCTGCCCCTACTGGGGGGTGCCTCCCACTTAGGCTGCTTGGAGCTCAGGGATCAGCGACCCACTTAAGGAGGCAGTCTGCCCGTTCTCAGATCTCCATCTGTGTGCTGGGAGAACCATTGCTCTCTTCAAAGCTGTAAGACATCGAGATTTAAGTTTGCAGAGGTTACTGCTGTCTTTTTGTTTATCTGTGTCCTGCACCCAGAGATGGAGCCTACAGAGTCAGGCAGACCTCCTTGAGCTGTGGTGGTCTCCACCCAGTTCGAGTTTCCCGGGGGCTTTGTTTACCTACACAAGCCTGGGCAATGGCGGTGCCCCTCAACCAGCCTAGCTGCTGCCTTGCAGTTTGATCTCAGACTGCTGTGCTAGCAGTCAGCGAGACTCCATGGGCGTAGGACCCTCTGAGCCAGGTGCGGGATATAATCTCCTGGTGTGCCGTTTTTTTAAGCCTGTCAGAAAAGTGCAGTATTAGGGTGGGAGTGACCCGATTTTCCAGGTGCCGTCTGTCACTCGTTTCTTTGACTAGGAAAGGGAACTCCCTGATCCCTTGCATTTCCCATGTGAGGCAATGCCTAGCCCTGCTTCAGCTCACACACAGTGCACTGTACCCACTGTCCTGCGCCCACTGTCTGGCACTCCGTAGTGAGATGAACCCGGTACCTCAGATGGAAATTCAGAAATCACCCGTCTTCTGCGTCACTCACCCTGGGAGCTGTAGACTGCAGCTGTTCCTGTTCGGCCATCTTGGCTGCCCCCACTCTCGAGAATTTTAAAATTGTATTTAGAATTGTTTTTTCTATAGTTCACTGTATAAAGTATTTGGTTTTTTTAAAAAAGCAAATCATCATTATGTGTGATTCTTTATAGGCCACAGAAGGAGTGAATGAGCATGAGTGAGGCCACTTTCTTATATGGCTGTAAGTAGCAGGGCCATGGTAGACCTGGTCAGCAGTTGCACTTTAGCAGATGGAACTTCTAGTTTCCCTGAATATTTATCCTTGACAAGGTAGGGCTGAGCCTACATTTGCTTTAGATTTTTCTAGTACAAGAAATAGTCACAGAAATTGTATGTAGATAGCTTTTTTTTTGGAAAATCCTGTTCAGAATCATAATGTAATCTTTGGGACTCATGCCATGCTCATTTGACTTCTTCCCATATTTTTATGTTTCTTTTGGTAAAACTATAATGGTTTCCATTTTTTACTTAATATCACACAATTAAACTGTCCATATTTGAGCTTTATTGTAGCTTATCAGTGATAAAAAACAGGTAGTAAGTGCCATTGTTTGTTTGTTTGTTTTCCTAATAAGTCCTGAAAACAGCCATTCCTTATTAAGAAAGTGTGCAATGTTAACATATTTGCTAGAGTTACATGGATGATATATTTCTTAAAGGGAAAAATTTGAGAGTATCATGGATTACCACCAGGATTATTATTACAGTAGTTGCTCTGATTTGGTTAAGGAAGCCCAATCAATGTATAGTGAAAGGATTATTATCTCTCTGCTAAGATTCAGATATTGTTTCAAAAATCTCAGCACCAATAATTCCACAACATCTGAAAACAAGTGTTTGTGATCATGTGTAAGCATGAAATTGTTCCAAGTAATTGAGGATATTTTAGTTATGTGAAAGACAGTATCAATGGAAGGTTATTTGTTTTATACCAGTGGCTAGGATGGTGGAATTGGGGTTATTTCTACAGTTGTTCTTAGATGATTACTAAACAGTTAAGAAATTCCCCATATCATTTGTATCTAGGAAAGAAAAAAATCAATATCATACTGTTGTCATCTGTCAGAAATGTTCATTTTAATCTGAATTAAATGTGGCTTTTGAAGTTACCTTGAATTCCTGGTGACCTCACGTTTTTATCTGGAAAACCTGGGGAAAGTTGTCTGTCCCATCTACCCTGCTGTTTTCTTTTTCTCAGTTGGAACTGCTGTTTAGATGATGCTTTTACTATGCAGGAGAGAGTTTTTGTTAAGGATATATTTGAAGATTGGGTTTTCCATAATGTCTTTCATTCTTTGACTTTGGCAAAGTGTACAGTAGATTTTCATGATCATTGCATACTTCTTGTAATTGAAATGTATTTTTATGTTTTTAAATGCATTCATTTTATACTTGTGACTTTATTATTTACTTTAAGGGGTAGAAATAAAAAATGAAAATTTAAAAAAAACGAAAATGAACGAGATCCACACACCTGCGTGTGTGAGAATATCATGGCAACAGCGACACCCACAGGCATTGCCGCCTTCACGGAGTGGGCATGGAAAACTCAAGACTATCATGGAGGTTCAGTTCTACACTCTACCCTTCCAAGGTGGTTTCTCGCTGAAATCGTGTGTGAGCCCAAAGAGAAACTTCCAGTTTCCGTAGAATTCTGGAGAACTCAGAGATCCAGCCCCGGAAGCCCCCCTTTCCCGGCTGATCTGGCCCCACCTTCACGTACCACACAAGGCCCTGGTCTGTGGTTTCTGGCTTCAGAGGGCGGGTTACCCAGGGCCCTTGGGTGCTCACGCATATTCCTGAAGGAGTGAAGCTGGTGGGTCTTTATAAGGGCCACTGGTGGGGTTGGACTCCTGACTGGACCTGTGTGCAGCACAAAGGCCAACTGAGGTGCGAGGGACCCACCGGCCACTCTCTGCCCATGTCTGTCCGTGAAATTCTGGCCAGGTGTCTTCGCGATGGCTCTCCCAACACCTTCTGACAGCCCCTTCCCCATGGAAGCCTGAGGACGAGGACAGCAAAGGAGACTCTTTTGTAACCTGAACAAAAAAGATGCCCTGCCAGCGTGCTTTGAGCAGAACCCTTACCCGAACTGGCCAGAGAGACCTGCCTTCTAGAGTCCAGGATTCAGATTTCATGTCAGAATCGAAGGTTCAGGCATCCAGGCCACGGTGGCAAGGAATCCGTGCACGCAGGCGGCCTGTGCAAAGCGGCCCACCATGGTGCCACCCTCCCTCCTTGGTCTCCTTCAGCCCTGCCAGGGCGTGGGGAACAGGGGGCTTTCATGAGCCAGGCAGCAAGGGTCGCCTCTCTGCTGCAGCCCAGCGAGGCTTTGCAGGCAGAAGGAATCTCCCAACCTGCCATGGCACACGGGAATTTTGGGTTTGCTGCCCTGCCTCCTTTGGAAGTGGCGCTGTCCCACCCTCAGACACCTGGGTGACCTCCGCACCCAAACGGATGGCAGGGGGACCAGGATCCGCACTACTGTGACTTTCTGGGTGTGTGCTCAATGGGACAGCTTGGGCTGCTCACGCTGAGTCAAACAGATGGCAGGGGGACCAGGACCCGCAGCAAGGCGGACTTCTGGGTGCCTGCTCAGTGGGACAACTTGAGCTGCTCAGGCTGAGTCACAGGAGCAAAAGTGTGCTTGCGCCACACACGTCCCACATGAGTCCGTATTGGGGCTGGGACCAGGGTCTCCAGGTCGCCAGGGCGCTTGGGGACGTGAAGCTGAGGCACATCTACCTCCGCAGCTCGCGCCCATGGAGGCCTCTGCATGTCAGAAGCAGATGTAAGACATGAAGGCACCCTCCCAACCACTACAGGAGCTGAAGCGCTCATCTGCACTCGCATCCACCCTATTATATAAGCTCCTGTCGACCCCAGAATTTCAGCAAAAGGCACATCCTTTCCTAGCAAAGGAGCAACTGGGGGAGTTGAAGGACGTGGAAGAGACCGCTTTTCTGGAACCACTCCTCAGCCAGGAAGAACACTAGGCTCAGCTGGAGGAGATTTAGGACGCGGGGTTGGGACAGGATGGGGGCAAGGGGGTGGCCCTTCTTTCGCGGTGAATCTCTGGCTCGGTATGGAGACCTGTGTCTTCCCTTCCAGCTGACCTGTCTAGGATCCCTGAGTCTAGGTCCGGCGAGAGACTCCACAGAAAGGAGGGCTGCCATTCTTTCCTGAGCATCTCAGGGATTTCAGAGCCAGCACAGGTACTCAGAGATGGGCAGTCTCCTGTGCATGCATGGGTCCGCGGGCAGCCGGCTAGTGTTTGGGACCAGCCCAGGCAGGGCTGTCATCCCTTCCCCAGCCCCCCAACGCCGTATTCCCCCCCCCGCCCCCGCGTTCTTCAGTGGTGTAGGCGGAGACCTCCACCCCGGGAAACACCGGCCGGGGCAGCGGCCAGGCCTGTTCTCCTTTCCGTGGCTCAACTCCACTACCTCCCCGCTCCACCATCACTCGCCCACCTGTGCCCTGCCATCCTCCCCGGCATCAGGTGGAGTGCCTGGCAACTAAATGTAGACCCCGAGATCTCGCACAAACTGTGGTTCTGCCCTTTCTAGGTGGGAGAGAAGCCAGGCAGAGATGGGGAAAGGAAAGGAGACAAAGTGAGTGGGAGTGACAGAGGGAGGAAAGGACTGATGAACGGAGGGACCTTGGAAGGGATGGAGGGAGGGAGTTAGGGAAAGAAAAAGAGAAAACTGGAGGGAGGGAAAGAGGGAGAAAGAGAGGTATGGATGGAGGGAGAGAGGGAAGGAGAGAAGAACAGAGGGAGGGAGAGAAGGAAGAATAGAGGGAAGGATGGACAGAGGGAGAAAAGGAGCAAGAAACAGAGAAAGGAAGGCAAAGAGAAAAGCCGTCTTCTGCCTCCAGGACCAGCAGGACCTCAAACTCCGGGAAAATGTTGGGTGCCCAGTGCAGGCTGAGTGCTCGGCCAAAGGCCACGTAGGCCGACGGTGCCCTCACTGGCCCTCGGGATTGCCAGCCTGGGTTACTTCATCTGGGAGCGATTCAGACGAATTCTGCCTCCCAAGGAATGAGTGAATTCCTCAAAGAGCAGAGCCGAGACTCGAATGGTTGTATGTTTTTCATCCACATGGTTCACAGATGACATATCCCCACACTAAGCCTGCAACAGAGTGCGAGGCAGATACTCCTATCCACACAGGAGTCACACTCAAGCCGAGTGAACCATGATTCCGGATTCCACGTTCCTTTGCCCTCTGCAAAGTGGTCTGTTGCTCACTGGCCTCTGGCCCCCGAAAGCATGACCATGCTGACTGTTTGTTTCCCGAGCTCTGTGGGGACACAGAAACCTCCAGCGAAGCGTGGAAAAGCGGCATCGTGTCTTTGCTCTCCTTTCCAGTTTCCAAACAGGCCATTTTGGAGACTCCCCATGTTGCAGGAAACAGGAATCCGTCGTCAGGCTGTGATGCCACAGTCCCCTGCCCTGGCTCCAGGCCCACCAGGCGGCCTCCCTTTCACTGACACTCCAGGCCTTCCACTGGCTCACGAGGTCCCAAGATTACAACACATGGGTCCGGCTCAGGAGAGGGTGTATTTGGAGGCGTTAGGGCTCAAGGCCCACCGTCCTGAGATCCCCTCTGGTCCTCTGCCTTACCGCGGAAAAATTGTTTTGGATACCTCGCTGCCCCTCCTGCAAGGACCGCTCTTGCCCCACACACCCAGAGCCGCCAGGGCTGCCCAGGGTTGAACAGCCTGCTCAGCCGTTTTTCTCACAATGCCCACACCATCATCGCTTGTCCCGAAGAGGACCCACCTGTGGCCAACGGGACTAGAAGGCCCTGCTTTGCTCCAGGTGGCACTAGAGCCCCAGCAGTCTGATCCCGGGAAAGAGGGGCTGACAGATACCCAGACACACCACACCAACAGCACGAGCAAACCCACCACGACACACACACAGATACACACAGGTGCACGTGCACAGGCACACATGCACACACTCGGACACACACACAAGGGCATACAGACAAAGACACAGACACAGCTTGAAAGAGAGCTAGGGAGACTGGGATGGAGAGATAGGAATGTGGGGAGAGAGAGAAAGGTGGAGGAGGAGAGAGACAGAAGGTGACAGAAGAGTGAGAGGTGGAGGGGGAAATAGAGAAAGGGAGATGGTGAGGGAGTTGTAGAGCAAGAGAGACAGAGCCTTGGAGAGGGAGGCTCTGCTCAGGTAGACAGGGCACCTTTGAGCAGGCCGGGATGAGGTGGAGGGTGCTTGGACCAGGCTAGAACAGGGGGTCAGGACTGCCCAAGCGGGAAAACCAACGGAGCCCTGAGACGTGTTTTTTTTTTTTTCTTGGATTTGTTGGTTGCTTTGGGGATGCATTTCGTAGGGTCCTTCTATCTCCTTGGTGTGATGGTCCCTGAGATTTGTAGAGTGCACCCGTCCATCTGGTGGAAGCAGTGGCACTGAGCATGTCCATGTGGTCAGGCCTGGGTCTCTCTCGTGTCCTGAGGACTAGAATTTACACAAAGTCGGTGGCAATGGGAAATAGGGTGCACAGGGACGGATTTCTTCGTGGCTGGTAAAGACAATGTCCTTCCCTCGGGGAAAGCAGCCCACGTGTTCTGGAGTGGAGGTCTTGGCTAGCGACTGTGGGACCTGCTGCCCCAGCTTGGATGGTTGCAGTGGCGCTTGATCAATGAATTGAATTGCCTGGGGTCCGGGGAGTGGGAAGACAACCCAGAGGGCAGTAAACCCTAGCCTGTGCCTTCAGGGTCTAGTACCTGCCACAGAGCCCCGGCTGGAGCCAGGCTCCTGGTGGGGCTGTAGCCAGGCGGAAGAGGTGGGATGCTGCCCCCTGGCGGTATTGCAGCTGCGGATCCCCACGAGGAGGTTTCATCTCGACATAAATATTTTTCTTTCTTCAGCTGATATGTATCCTTAATTTTAGATTAGTGGTAACTGCACAAATTTAGAGGCACAAAATATGATTGCCCACACCTTATAATCGCATTACCACCTCGCATTACCGTCACCTTTCCCCCTCCTCACCACCCTCAACCCGTAGACTAGGTCTAGCCATGTTGCCCAGGCTGGCCTCAAACTACTGGGCTTAAGTGATATGCCTGCCTTGGCTTCTCAATGTGCTGGGATCAGAGGTGTGAGTCCCCATGGCCAGACAACCACCAACAAGTTTTGATTCAGCAGCACTGGGTCGTGGAGCTAAGGACCCACAAATTTAGAAAAGTTTTTAAATATCATAATTTTTCTGTGAGGAAATAGTATTTGGTATTACATTTTTAGACTCTTTTATAATGTTCTGTTTTTTTCCACTAAGCACAGGACTAAGTAGTAATTGGAAAATCACAGCATAAGTCATATTACTTTTTCTAATACAGAGTCCTTCGCTGTTCTCTAAGCTAAACCTGATCACCTACATTGAGAAAAAGAAAAAGCCCCAGAGTGTGAGGAGACAGGAGATAGTAGCCAAACATCCAAAGAGGTGGGAGTGAATAAGGCAGATGACACGGATGAGATGTCCAAAGGTCAAGGAGAAAGCCAGATCTTAAAGTGTGGTTTGCGAAGTTATGCTCCAATGGAAATCTTTTCTGAGAAGCCCTGATTTCTTTCTCTTGCTTTCGTTAGAGACAAACATTTTCTGCCCCATGCTCTTCAATTTTCTAGGACTGGACTTCCACTTCAATGATCATTCATCTAAGTTAAAAAGAAAATCAAACCATTTGCATGGCTTGCAAGTGACTGGAGGACCTGACTGCTTGCTCTTTTATTGCTTTTGAGGACATGGGACCATCTGTGATTTTTAAGGAACTCTATGTTAAACATTTTCTAATTTCCATTTTGAATCTTGTCTAAAATGTGTAAGAGTAGTGGAGATATTGGGATTTGGTTTAGAAATTGCAGAGACACCACATCCAGGTGTCACATGATTTCTGCTTTATAATTTCATATCCTGTGAAGGTTTCAAATGTGATTCTACGGAAATTCATACTCAATAATTTTATCAGAACACTAAGCATCTGCCCCATATAATAAAACCTAATGTTATTTTACTTCAAAATTTTAAGTTTTTGGTATGTATTGAGGCTAAAACTGTAAACACTCTGTGCCATAATTCCTAAACTGTAATATGGTTTAATGTATCTACTTTCTACATTTAAAACATGTACTTTGCCATTGAGTAACTTAGAATATTGCTGAGCATGTATTAAATACCCATTTGTTTCCTGATTTTTAAATAGTTATAATTTTATAATTTTCTCTTGTTTAGTTTGAAGCTTACTAGGAATTTGTCATTGATATGTATGTGTGTATATATATATATATATATAAACACACACAAGTATATACATAACAACTTATGTAATTGATATATATGTATATGTTTTATATATGTGTATATACACACTTATGTGAATATATACATGTGTACATAACATTAATTTTTTGACCAATAAAAATTGCATAATTATGTTTTGACTACATTATAATAATTTGATAGGTATATATATTGTAAAATGTTTAATACAATTAAGTTGATGAAAAATTATGTCAGCTCACATGGTTATGATTTTGCAGTGGGAGCATTTGAGGTCTCCTACTGTTGTAGCAAATTCTAAGCATAAAACACTGTTATTAACTACATTTTAAAGCTATACATTAGACCACCAAAACTTATTTATCTTATAACTGAAAGTTTGTACTCTTTGAACACCTTATCATTTTTTCTACTTCCAGGCCTGGTCTTTACCATTGTACTCTCAGCTTCTGTGAGTTCAGGCTTTTTAAATTCTCAATTTAAGTGAGAACATACACTGTTTGTTTTTCTGTGCCCAACTTATTTTGTGTAGCATAATGTACTCAGGTCCATTCATGTTGTTGAAATAGCAGAATTTCATTCTTTTTTATGGGTGAATAATATGTGGTTGTCTATTTATACCACATTTTCCTTATCCATTCATCATCTACAGATAAGTCATTTTTAAAAAAAAAAAATACCCTTGACAGTTGTGAATAACGCTTCATTGAATACAGGGGTGCAGATTATTTTTGAGATGCTGATTTTATTTTGTTTATAGACAGAAGTGGAATTTCAGGATTGTATGATAGTTCAATTTTTTAAAATAACCTGCATACTAATTTTCATAATGACTCTTCCAATTTACAACTCGTTAAGACTGTACAGAAATATTTTATCACATCCTAGTTAACACTTGTCATATTGCTTTTTTTGATATTAGCCATTCCAACTGCTGTAAAGTGATATCTTTTGATTTGCAATTTTCTCATGAATGGTAGTGTTTAGCATATTTCTACACACCTGTTGGACATTTGAATATGTTTGTAAAAAATATTTAGTCTTGGTCGGTGGAGCCAAGATGGCTAAATAGGAACAGCTCCAGTCTACAGATCCCAGCTTGAGTGACGCAGAAGATGGGTGATTTCTGCATTTCCAACTAAGGTACCAGGCTCATCTCACTGGGGAGTGCTGGTCAGTGGGTACTGGACAGTGGGTACAGTGCGCTACACATAAACCAAAGCAGGGTGAGGCATCGTGTCACCTGGGAAATGCAAGGGGTCACGGAATTCCCTTTCCTAGTCAAAGAAATGGGAGACAGATGGCACCTGGAAAATTGGGTCATTCCCACCCTAATACTGCACTTTTCCAATGGGCTTCACAAATATCACACCAGGAGATTATATCCTGCACCTGGCTCAGAGGTTCCTATGCCCACAGAACCTCGCTCATTGCTAGCACAGCAGTCTGAGATCAAACTGCAAGGTGGCAGTGAGGCTGTGGGAGGTGTGCCTGCCATTGCTCAAGCTTGAGTAGGTAAACAAAGTGGCTGGGAATCTCGAACTGGGTGGAGCCCACCACAGCTCAAGGAGGTCTGCCTGCCTCTGTAGGCTCCCCCTCTGGAGGCAGGGCACAGACAAACAAAAGACAGCAATAACCTCTGCAGATATTAAGGTCCCTGTCCCACAGCTTTGAAGAGAGTAGTCATTCTTCTAGCACGCAGCTTAAGATCTGAGAATGGGAAGATTGCCTCTTCAAGTGGGTCCGAGACCCCTGAGTAGCCTAATTGGGAGGCACCCCCCAGTAGGGTTGGACTGACCCCTCACACGGCCAGGTACTCCTCTGAGACAAAACTTCCAGGGGAAAGATCAGGCAGCAGCATTTTTGTTTCAACAATATCCGTTTTTCTGCAACTACCACTGCCAATACCCAGGCAAACAGGGTCTGGGGTGGACCTCCAGTAAACTCCAACAGACCTGCAACTGAGGGTCCTGACTGTTAGAAGGAAAACTAACAAACAGAAAGGACATCCACACCAAAAGCCCATCTGTACATCACCATCATCAAAGACCAAAGGTAGATAAAACCACAAAGATGAGGAAAAAAAGAGCAGAAAAACTGGAAACTCTAAAAATCATAGCACCTTTCCTCCTTCAAAGGAACGCAGCTCTTCACCAGCAATGGAACGTAGCTGCATAGAGAATGACTTTGACGAGTTGAGAGAGGAAGACTTCAGAAGATCAAACTACTCCAAGTTAAGGAGGAAGTTCAAACCAATGGCAAAGAAGATAAAAACTTTGAAAAAAAATTAGACAAATGGATAACTAGAATAACCAATGCAGAGAAGTCCTTAAAGGACCTGATGGAGCTGAAAACCATGACACCAGAACTACGTGATGAATAAACAAGCCTCTGTAACCAACGCGATCAACTGGAAGAAATGGTATCAGCGATAGAAGACGAAATGAATGGAATGAAGTGTGAAGAGAAGTGTAGAGAAAAAAGAATAAAAAGAAACGAACAAAGCCTCCAAGAAATATGGGACTATGTGTAAAGACCAAATCTACGTCTAATTGGTGGACCTGAAGGTGACGGGGAGAATTGAAACAAGTTGCAAAAAAATCAGCAGGATATTATACAGGAGAAATTCCCAAATCAAGCAAGGCAGGCCAACATTCAAATTCAGGAAATACAGAGAACACCACAAAGATACTCCTCGAGAAGTGAACTTTAAGACACAACATTATCAGATTCACCAAAGTTGAAATGAAGGAAAAAATGTTAAGGGCAGCCAGAAAGGTCGGATTACCCACAAACGGAAGCATATCAGACTAACAGCAGATCTGGTAGCAGAAACTCTACAAGAAAGAAGAGAGTGGAGGCCAATGGTCAACATTCTTAAAGAAAAGTATTTGGACCCAGAATGTCATATCCAGCCAAACTAAGCTCCAGAAGTGAAGGAGAAATAAAATCCTTTACAGACAAGCAAATGCTGAGAGATTTTGTCAGCACCAGAAATGCCGTAAAAGAGCTCCTGAAGGAAGCACTAAACATGGAAAGGAACAACCGGTAACAGTCACTGCAAAAACATGCCAAATTGTAAAGACCATCCAGGCTAGGAAGAAACTGCATCAACTAACGAGCAAAATAACCAGCTAACATCATAATGATAGGATCAAGTTCACACTTAACAATACTAACCTTAAATGTAAATGGGCTAAATTCTTGAATTAAAAGGAACAGACTGGCAAATTGGAAAAGAGTGAAGACCCATCAGTGTGCTGTATTCAGGAAACCCATCTCACGTGCAGAGACACACATAGGCTCAAAATAAAGAGATGGAGGAAGATCTAGCAAACAAATGGAAAACAAAAAAGGCAGCGGTTGCAATCCTAGTCTCTGACAAAACAGACTTTAAACCAACAAAGATCAAAAGAGACAAAGAAGGCCATTACATAATGGTAAAGGGATCAATTCAAAAAGAAGAGCTAACTATCCTAAATATATATGCACCCAATACAGGAGCACCCAGATTCATAAAGCAAGTCCTTAGTGACCTACGAAGAGACTTACACTCCCACACAATAATAATGGGAGATTTTAACACCCCATTGTCAACATTAGACAGATCAACGAGACAGAAATTTAACAAGGATACCTAGGAATTGAACTCAGCTCTGCACCAAGCGGACCTAATAGGCAACTACAGAACTCTTCACCCCAAATTAACAGAATATACATTATTTTCAGCACCACACCACACCTATTCCAAAATTGACCACATACTTGGAAGTAAAGCACTCCTCAGCAAATGTAAAAGAACAGAAATCATAACAAACTGTCTCTCAGACCACAGTGCAATCAACCTAGAACTCAGGATTAAGAAACTCACTCAAAACCGCTCAACTACATGGAAACTGAATAACCTGCTCCTGAATGACTACTGGGTACTTAACGAAATGAAGGCAGAAATAAAGATGTTCTTTGAAACCAACGAGAACCAAGACACAACATACCAGAATCTCTGGGACACCTTCAAAGCAGTGTGTAGAGGGAAATTTATAGCACTAAATTCCCACAAGAGAAAGCAGGAAAGATCTAAAATTGACACCCTAACATCACAATTGAAAGAACTAGAGAAGCAAGAGTAAACACATTCAAAAGCTGGCGGAAGGCAAGAAGTAACTAAAATCAGAGCAGAACTGACGGAAATAGAGACACAAAAAACCCTTCAAAAAATTAATGAATCCAGGAGCTGGTTTTTTGAAAAGATCAACAAAATTGATATACCACTAGCAAGACTAATAAAGAAGAAAACAGAGAAGAATCAAATAGACGCAAAAAAAAAAATGACAAAGGGGATATCACCACGGATCCCACAGAAATACAAACTAGCATCAGAGAATACTATAAAAACCTCCACATAAATAAACTAGAAAATCTAGAGGAAATGGATAAATTCCTGGACACATACAACCTCCCAAGACTAAACCAGGAAGAAGTGGAATCTCTGAATACACCAATAACAGGCTCTGAAATTGAGGCAATAATTAATAGCTTACCAACCAAAAAAAGTCCAGGACCAGATGGATTCAGAGCCGAATTCTACCAGAGGTACAAGGAGGAGCTGGTACCATTCCTTCTGAAATGATTCCAATCAATAAAAAGAGGGAATCCTCCCTAACTCATTTTATGAGGCCAGGATCATCCTGTTACCAAAGCCGGGCAGAGACACAACCAAAAAAGAGAATTTTAGACCAATACCTTTGATGAACATTGATGCAAAAATCCTCAATAAAATACTGGCAAACCAAATACAGCAACATGTCAAAAACCTTATCTACCATGATCAAGTTGGCTTCATCCTTGGGGATACAAGGCTGGTTCAACATACGAAAATCAATAAACGAAATCTAGCATATAAACAGAACGAAAGACAAAAACCACTTGATTATCTCAATAGATGCAGAAAAGACCTTTGAAAAAATTCAACATTTCATGCTATGAACTCTCAATAAATTAGGTATTGATGGGACTTTTCTCAAAATAACAAGAGCTATCTATGACAAACCCACAGCCAATATCATACTGAATGGACAAAAACTGGAAGCATTCCCTTTGAAAACTGGCACAAGACAGGGATGCCGTCTCTCACCACTCCTATTCAACATAGAGTTGGAAGTTCTGGCCAGGGCAATCAGGCAGAAGAAGGGAATAAAAGGCATTCAATTAGGAAAAGAGAAAGTCACACAGTCCCTGTTTTCAGATAACATGATTGTATATCCAGAAAACCCCATCATCTCAGCCCAAAACTTCCTTAAGCTGATAAGCAACTTCAGCAAAGTCTCAGGATAAAAAATCGATGTGCAAAAATCACAAGCATTCTTATACACCAATAACAGACAAACAGAGAGCCAAATCATGAGTGAACTCCCATTCACAATTGATTCAAAGAGAATAAAATACCTAGGAATCCAACTTACAAGGGATAGGAAGGACCTCTTCAAGGGGAACTACAAACCACTGCTCAATGAAATAAAATAGGATACAAAGAATGGAAGAAAATTCCATGCTCATGGGTAGGAAGAATAAATATTGTGAAAATTGCCATACTGCCCAAGGTAATTTATAGATTCAATGCCATCCCCATCAAGCTAATAGTGACTTTCTTCACAGTATTAGAAAAAACTACTTTAAAGGCCATATGGAACCAAAAAAGAGCCCGCATCACCAAGTCAATCCTAAGCCAAAAGAACAAAGCTGGAGGCATCACACTGCCTGACTTGAAACCATACTACAAGTCTACAGTCACCAAAACAGCATGGTACTGGTACCAAAACAGAGATATTGACCAATGGAACAGAATAGAGCCCTCATAATGCCGCATATCTACAACTATCTGATCTTTGACAAACCTGAGAAAAACAAGCAATGGGGAAAGGATTCCCTATTTAACAAATGGTGCTGGGAAAACTAGCTAGACATATGTAGAAAGCTGAAACTTGATCCCTTCCTTACATCTTATACAAAAATTAATTCAAGATGGAATAAAGACTTACATTTTAGACTTAAAACCATAATAACACTAGGGGAAAACCTAGGCAATACCATTCAGGACATAGGCATGGGCAAGGACCTCATGTGTAAAACACCAAAATGAATGACAACAGAGGCCAAAATTGGCAAACAGGATCTAATTAAACCAAAGAGCTTCCGTAGAGCAAAAGAAACCACCATCAGAGTGAACAGGCAACCTACAGAATGGGAGAAAATTTTTGCAATCTACTCATCTGACAAAGGGCTAATATCCAGAATCTACAACGAACTCAAACAAATTTACAAGAAAAAAACAAACAAACCATCAAAAATTGGGCGAAGGATATGAACAGACACTTCTCAAAAGAAGATGTGTATGCATCCAAAAAACAGATGAAAAAATGGTCATCATCACTGGCCATCAGAGAAATGCAAATCAAAACCACAATAAGATACCATCTCACGCCAGTTAGAATGGCGATCATTAAAAAGTTAGGAAACAACAGGTGGTGGAGAGGATGTGGAGAAATAGGAACACTTTCACACTGCTGGTGAGACTGTAAACTAGTTCAACCATTGTGGAAGGCAGTGTGGCGTTTCCTCAGGGATCTAGAACTAGAAATACATTTTGACCCAGCAATCCCATTACTGGGTATATACTCAAAGGATTGTAAATCATGCTGCTATAAAGACACATGCACACGTATGTTTATTGTAGCATTATTCACAATAGCAAAGACTTCGAACCAACAGAATGTCCAACAATGATACAGTGGGTTAAGAAAATGTGGCACATATACACCATGGAGTATTAGGCAGACATGAAAAACGATGAGTTCATGTCCTTTGTAGGGACATGGATGAATCTGGAAACCAACATTCTCAGCAAACTATCTCAAGGACAAAAAACCAAACACCGCATATTCTCACTCATAGGTGGGAATTGAACAATGAGAACACATGGACAGAGGAAGGGGAACATCACACACTGGGGACTGTTGTGGGGTGGTGGGAGGGGGGAGGGATGGCATTAGGAGATATTCCTAATGCTAAATGACGAGTTAATGGGTGCAGCACAACAACATGGCACATGTATACGTATGTAACAAACTTGCACGTTGTGCACATGTACCCTAAAAGTTAAAGTATAATAATATTAAAAAATAATGTTTAGTCTTTTGCCTATTTTTTAGTTGGGTATTATAATTATTATTGTTTAGTTTCTGATTTGTATGAGTTTCTGCTGTATTTTGAATACTATCCTCTTATCATATATGGTTTGCAAATATTTTATCCCATCTTAAATGTTTTCTTATTTTTTGCTGTGCACAATTGTTTAATACACTGCAGCTTTATGTCTGGTTTTATTGCTATACTTTTGATATCATATTTAAAAAAATTGCCAAGGCCGGTATCATGGAGGCTTTTCATATGCTTTTTTAAAGATTTTCTTTTAAGGATTTATGTATTAAATTTAAGTCAATTTTTGTGTCTGGCGTAAGAAATATGATCAAGTTTTATCATTGTGCTTGTGAGTATCCAGTTTTCCCAGCACTAAGTATTGAAAAGGCTACACTTTTTGTATTGCTTATTCATAGGGCCCTTGTCAAAGATTAACTTTAGATGCATAGTTTTACTTCTGGGCTCTGTATTCTGTTCCATTGGTTTTTGTGTGGGTTCCTATAAACATACCATTTTATTATGTTTACTGTAGTCTTGAAATGTAGTTTTAAATAATAAAGTATAATGTCCCCAGTTTTCGTTTTATTCCTCATGATTGCTTTGGCCTTTCAATATTTCTTATAGTTTTATATATATTGCAGAATTTATTTTCTATTACTGTAAAAAGTGGCACAGGAATTTTGACAGGAAGTTGAATTAATCTACAGATTGCTTTGGATAATATGGCTCTTAGACAATATTCTTCTAATCCATAAACATGCAATATATTTACATTTATTTGTGTTTTTTTAATTTTTTTCATCAATATATTTTATTTTTTATTGTAAAGATCTTTCACCACACTGGTTAAATTTACTGCTGAGAAATCTATTATTTTGTTGCTATTGTAAATGAGATTTTTTTTCTTTTTTATTGGTTTGTTGCTAGCATATAGAAACAAAACTGATATTTGTATGTTAATTGTATACTCTGCTTCTTTACTGAGTGCATTTATTAGATGCACTATTTATATACAGATGCGCTAAATGCACTATTTAAATGTATTATTTATGTTTTTTATATATAATATTATGTCATCTACAAACAGTGACGTTATTTCTTCTTTTCAATTTGGATCTTTTAGGTTTTCTTGCTTAATTTTTTGACGTAGGACTTAATTAGTCTATGTTGGACTTCCAGTTCTATGTTAAAATAGAACCGTTAGAATGGTCATAATATAGACTTGCATTGGTGCTTGTACATTTGAATTAGCAAACACCTCTTTTCATTTTTTTGTTGTTGTTATTTTGTTTTTCAGATGGAGTCTCGCTTTGTCACCCAGGCTGGAGTGCTGTGGCACGATCTTGGCTCACTGCAATCTTCACCTCCTGGGTTCAAGCAATTCTCTGCCTCAGCATCCCGAGTAGCTGGGATTACAGGCGCCAACTACCATGCCTGGCTAATTTTTGTATTTTTAGTAGGGACAGTGTTTCGCCATCTTGTCCAGGCTGGTCTTGAACGCCTGACCTCGGCCTCCCAAAATGCTGGGATTACAGGTTTCGACCACAGTGCCCAGCCACCTCTTTTCATTTTTATAAACTGCTTTTAGTAGGTAAAGATCTTCATCTGTTGGGTCTCAAGGCTGATGAGATCTTTACTGGGTTTGCAGTAAAAAGTCTTGTAGCTGCGTCACAAGGTGGCTGCCGAATCTGAAGTGAGTTTTACTTTTAGTGGGTTTGTTGCCAGGAGCACGTGTGGTTGTGAGTTCTGTCATGTTTTTGGGCAGGCTGGATTGTCTTCAGGGCTTTGTTCTGTGGAGCAGGCACTAGGGCAGGTTCTGCTATATGCTGGGCCTAATAGCAGATGTGTGGTTGAGTATGGCTCCCACTGAGTACCTAGAACGGTTTCCCCAGTTTATCTACAAACAGTGATTTTTGAACTGTTTTGTGTGAGTCACGAGTATGACGTCCCCAGCTTTTTTCTTATTCCTCATTATTGGCTTGGCCATTCAGCCTACATTGTAGGCTTACATTTTCTATTACTATAAAAAGTGGGACAGGGATTTTGATAAGGATTTGAGTTAACTTACAGATTGCTTTGGATAATATGACACCTTATTAACCAAAGGGCCTGCCTTCTCAAAATGACACTTTTCGATCTTGGGTTTTAGCAAGGTTTCATAATGCCCTTTATCCCAAAGCTCACTATATTGCCCAGGCTGTTCTTGAACTCCTGGCGTGGCAGTCCTCCCACCTCAGGCTCCTGAATGGAGGAGATTACTGTCATGAGCCACTGTGCCTGCATCTCTCATAAAGTTACTTTGGTTGATGGATGGCTGACTAGTTTTTATTGCTGCAGGAGAATACAAAAGTAGGGACCTCCTATTCCACCACCTTGATAATGTCACTGTCTCCATACATTTCTTCCTAATTTTGTTCTCTTGTATGTTTTTGTGTTATTTTAGGTTCAAATATTAAGACCAATAGGCTAGGACTTATACATTGTGTGAAAAGTAAATTAGATAGCCAGTAGGAACCCTATATATATTATAATGTTCTCCTATAAGATTAAGTTTAGTGCAGGCAAAAAGGGCTCCTTAAAACTTTCATTCACTTTTTTCAACCTCTATCCAAACTATAATGTAATTTGTGCCCCAATTTTTATTTTATCAATTACTTTTAACGATATTTCATAAAATTTATATTTTTTCTTTATTTAGAAATGTAAGGCTATTATTTGCTTTTAAAGGCTATAATACAGCTTTTTTATTTTGTGAAATAATAGCACCAATATTATAAATATTTATAGTGTAAATACTTATTCATTAAAATCTTCCCATTAGAGAATTTCATTAATTATTGTAGTGTATTTCTGTAAAATTGTACTGCCACACACTACAGGGCAATGATTCAAAATGCCTGGTCTTCACAGATGCACAGTCACAGTTGAACATTGTAGTTATTTAGAAAAAATATTTTCTAGTGTTACATCAATGTTCCAAACAAGATTTTATGGGTAAATATTTCTCCCATTCTAGTTTTGCAATTCCATGTTAATTGTATTTTTATTTTAGGGTAGGTTCATTGACATTGGTTTATAGTATTTTTGGTTTTAACTAAGTATTATTTTGGATGACAATGTGCAGCAACTTTTAATGTATAGTTTATGTCAATGTGCAGTTTAATTACAATATGAATCAGCCATATATTTATTCACAATTCAAGTTTAACAAACTTAATGAAAACTAAGCAAACTAGCATTACATGATAAAGCCCCAATCAGCTATCTTATACTTAAGAAAATTCACCAAAAAATAGTTTGTAGCTTTATTGCTGCTTTTGTTCAAACTATGGTTTATATTCCCTATGACCAAGGAAATTTCTGATATTTTCCTACCACGCTAAAGAAACAGACAAAAAGACAGTGATCATACTTTGAAGTAGCAGTTTGTGTAGAGCCCCAGATATTCCATCTGTAGACCACTATGCTCATATTTCTTTGTTTTAATAAGGCTGTAGCCCAAAACCTTACATTTTTGTGGAAATTGAAGCTTTTCATTTCCATACTAAAGAGAGGACAGCCCCATGATCTAAATCCAAGGGTGATGGCTTAGAGTGAGGACCATTTCTTGTTGACATGGAGATGGTTGAGTTGGTCTACAATAAATCTATGGGAGAGGCAGGTTGTGGTAAGTTGGAAGTGTTGGCTGCCTTCATGGTCTCAAAGTTCCCTGTCAAGTTCACCTCAGCACTGCTGTACTCCTGTTCTGATGTCAGGTTGGGAATGCTTGGCCAGTAGAGGTTCTCCACATGGTCCTCAACTGCCAGTGCTTCCCTGATCCACTGCCTGGCAGAAATGCAATTGTAGCAGAGGAGGCTGGTAAGGGGACAGAAGCCAGAGATGGTAACAGGCCCACTGCCTGGTGGGGGAAGACAGCAGTGGGCTCTCAATCCTAGCTCACATGCTAACTGCCATTCTCATCCCAGCACCCAGTGGTGTCCCCCATAATGTGCACTGCCTGGCATGAGGTAAATGGAGAGCCCAGCTAAGGCCTAAAGTTGAAAAGGGGCTTTCCAGGGTCCCATGTGTGCTGGACATCTCACCAGCCCTGGAAAGAGTCTTTGTCCTTGTGGCCACAGATAGACAATGATGGGAGCCTGCCCACATTTCAGGGCCTTCTGGAGTCTTCACCTGAGAGTTCAGCTCTGGCAACAGAGGACACATCTGGTGTCCAGAGATTCTCAGTGCCTGGCGGATGTAAAACCGATTGATGGCATCTGTTGGTTTCTGGGAGCACTGCTTGGCCATCCTTATCTGTGGGCTCCAGCCAAGGCACTGCAGAAAGCCTGGTCTCTGGCTAGCATTCTGGACTGTGAGACAGCATGGCTGCAGCTAGCATTGGATGGAGAGAGTACAGTGTGGTGAAGTGGGGATAGTGGGCATTCTGCCACATGGCCTAGGGTTTCTCGTGACTCTGGACTGCCCAGGTGCGGTGAACAGAAGGGAATCAGGGAGTGGAGACCATTTCTTGGCCACAGCTCAGGGAGGGAGAACCCAGGCTGAGCCTGGTGATGGTCCTGAGTTGAGGAGATAACCTCGGAGTCCAGGGAGACCAAAGAAGCTCAGATAAACTCTGCAGGGCAGAGTATTCAGGGCATGAAAAGGACAAAGTCACAAAATGAAAACACTCCAGAGTCTTCAGTTAGATACTGATCAGCACATGTATGTGTGTAAACTACAAGTCTGGGGGAAAAAATACCTGAAGGAAACAGAAAGAACAATGCTTGAACCTCCCACGGAACCAGGCATATTTGGTGTTCCCACCAGCAACAGTGGGCAAATCTTATACTTCCCGGACGATTGGATGGAATACTCAGAAAAGAATTGCCTCAGCAGTGTGAAAGATTAGATCTAGGCCGAGGCTGCTAAGGTCCTAAATAACAAGACCTAAAAGAAAACCCTCAAAGAACCAAAATCTTTCCAGATAATTTAACTGCATCTTAGAACATAGCTCAATAATATTTATAGGAACCCAACAATATCCAACACACAATAAGATATATTTCATGTTGTCTGCCATCCAGCTGAAAATTACCAGGCATGTGAAGAAAAAGGAAATGTCTCAATAATGAGAAGAAAACTTGATCAATAGATGCAGAAATTGCAAATAAGATGGAATTAGTAGGCAACGATATTAAAACAGTTATTGTAATGATAACATTCCACAATAAGAAAGTAAAGGGAAGCTACAACATGGAAGTAGAGACATGGAAGACCCAGCTTGAACTTCTAGAGATGAAAAATACAATGTCTGATATGAAAAATATACTAAATGGCATTTAAAATAGAATAGATGTTATACAAAAAAGGATTAGTCAACTGGAAGATATAGCAGTAGAAACTATCAAAAATGGAACATGGAGAAAATAATGGAAAAAATTGAACAGAAAATCAGCACCAACAGGACTAATATATGTGTAATTGTAGTTCCTGAAGAAGGTGGGGCGGAGTAGGAGAAAAAATATTTGAAAAAACTGTGGCTGAAAAATTTTAAATTTGAGAAAAACTGTAATCCCAGAGATCTAAGAACCAATGAATGGACCCTTAACACAAGAGACATGAGGATGACACACTGAAGCACATCATAATCAAATTGCCCCAAACCAGTGACAAAGAGAAAATCTGAAAAGTTACCAAAGGGAAAAGGACATTATACAGAGAGGAAAAAGGATGAAAATGGGCTGAGCGTGGTGGCTCACACCTGTAATCCCAGCACTTTGGGAGGCTGAGGCAGGATGATCACTTTAGCCCAGGAGTTCAAGACCAGCCTGGGCAACATGGGAAAACCCCGTCTCTACTAAACACACAAAAATTAGCAGGGCATGGTGACATGCATCTGTAACCCCAGCTACTCAGGAGGCTGAGGCAGCGAGAATCACTTGACCCTGTGAGGCAGAGGTTGCAGTGAGCTGAGATGGTGCCATTGCACTCCAGCCTGGGCAACAGAGCGAGATTCTGTCTCAAAAAAAAAAAAAAAAGATGGCAGATTCTGGTTAGAAACAATGCAATGCCAGATGTGTTGGCGCATGCCTGTTATCCCAGCACTTTGGGAGGCCAAGGCAGGATGATCACTTGAGCCCAGGAGTTCTAGACCAGCCTGGGCAATATGGCAAAACCTGGCCTCTACATAAAATGCAAGAATTAGCTGGCTGTGGTGGCGCATGCCTGTAGTTCCAGCTACTTGGGAGGCTGGGGCGAGAGGATTGCTTGAAACCAGGAAGTAAAAGTTTCAGTGAGCTGAAATCATGCCACTGCGCTGCAGCCTGGGTGACAGAGTGAGACCCTGTCTCAAAAAAAAAAAAAAAAAAAAAACAGAAACAATGCAAACCAAAGGATTGTAGAGTGACTTCTATAAAATACTTAAGGATAAAACGATTGTCAGTATAGAATTCTACACCCAGCAAAAATATCTTTCAAAGATGATAGTGCAGTAAAGACTTTCAGACATTGAAAAGCTTGAAGAATACATTACCAGCAAGTCCTCACTGCAAGGAATATTAAAGGAAATCCTTCAGGCAGAGGGAAAGTGAAACCAGATAGAAGTCTAGATGTACACCAAAGAATGTAGAGCACCTGAGATGGCAAATGTTTGAGCAAAAATACAACATTAAAAAGCATTTTTTTTCTTTTTATTATTATTATTATTATTATTATTATTATTATACTTTAGGCTCTATGGTACATGTGCGCAACGTGCAGGTAAGTTACATATTTATACATGTGCCATGCTGGTGCACTGCACCCACCAACTTGTCATCTAGCATTAGGTATATCTCCCAATGCTATCCCTCCCCCCTCCCCCCACCCCACAACAGTCCCCGAAGTGTGATGTTCCCCTTCCAGTGACCATGTGTTCTCATTGTTCAATTCCCACCTATGAGTGAGAATATGCAGTGTTTGCTTTTTTGTTCTTGTGATAGTTTACTGAGAATGATGATTTCCAATTTCATCCATGTCCCTACAAAGGACATGAACTCATCATTTTTTATGGCTGCATAGTATTCCATGGTGTATATGTGCCACATTTTCTTAATCCAGACTATCATTGTTGGACATTTGGGTTGGTTCCAAGTCTTTGCTATTGTGAATAATGCTGCAATAAACATACGTGTGCATGTGTCTTTATGGGAGCATGATTTATAGTCCTTTGGGTATATACCCAGTAATGGGATGGCTGGGTCAAATGGAATTTCTAGTTCTAGGTCCTTGAGGAATCGCCACACTGACTTCCACAAGGGTTGAACTAGTTTACAGTCCCACCAACAGTGTAAAAGTGTTCCTATTTCTCCACATCCTCTCCAGCACCTGTTGTTTCCTGACTTTTTAATGATTGCCATTCTAACTGGTGTGAGATGGTATCTCATTGTGGTTTTGATTTGCATTTCTCTGATGGCCAGTGATGGTGAGCATTTTTTCATGTGTTTTTTGGCTGCATAAATGTCTTCTTTTGAGAAGTGTCTGTTCATGTCCTTTGCCCACTTTTTGATGGGGTTGTTTGTTTTTTTCTTGTAAATTTGTTGGAGTTCATTGTATCTTCTGGATATTAGCCCTTTGTCAGATGAGTAGGTTGCAAAAATTTTCTCCCATTTTGTAGGTTGCCTGTTCAAAAAAATAAATAAATTAAATAAAAAATAAAAAGCTTTTTAAAAAGATAATTGACTGTCTAAGGCAAAAAATGATAACAAATTAATGTGAGTTTACAGCACATATAGAAGTAAAATGCATGAAAACAATAACACAAAACCCAAAAGGAGGGAAATGAATGGGCACTGTTTTAAGGTTCTTATCCACTATGTGAAGTGGTATAATGTAGATGGCAGCCAATACTAAGTTAAAAACATATACTGTATTAGTCTGTTCTTGAACTGTTATAAAGAAATATCTGACACTTCTCAAAATAAGATATTTATGCAGCAAAAAAACACATGGAGAAATGCTCATCATCACTGGCCATCAGAGAAATGCGAATCAAAACCACAATATCATCACTGGCCATCAGAGAAATGCAAATCAAAACCACAATGAGATACCATCTCACACCAGTTAGAATGGAGATCATTAAAAAGTCAGGAAACAACAGGCGCTGGAGAGGATGCGGAGAAATAGGAACACTTTTACACTGTTGGTGGGACTGTAAACTAGTTCAACCCTTGTGGAAGTCAGTGTGGCGATTCCTCAGGGATCTAGAACTAGAAATTCCATTTGACCCAGCCATCCCATTACTGGGTATATACCCAAAGGACTATAAATCATGCTGCTATAAAGACACATGCACGCATATGTTTACTGCGGCACTATTCACAATCACAAAGACTTGGAACCAACCCAAATGTCCATCAATGATAGACTGGATTAAGAAAATGTGGCACATATACACCATGGAATACTATGCAGCCATAAAAAATGTTGAGTTCATGTCTTTTGTAGAGACATGGATAAAGCTGGAAACCATCATTCTGAGCAAACTATCGCAAGGATAAAAAACGAAACTCCACGTTCTCAGTCATAGGTAGGAATTGAACAATGAGAACACATGGACACAGGAAGGGGGACATCACACACCGGGGACTGTTGTGGGTTGGGGGAAGGGGGGAGTAATGGCATTAGGAAACATACCTAATGCTAAATGACGAGTTAATGGGTGCAGCACACCAACATGACACATGTATTCATATGTAACAAACTTGCCCATTGTGCACATGTACCCTAAAACTTAAAGTATAATAATAATTTTAAAAAATGATAAACTAAAAAAAAAAAGAAATGTCTGAGACTGGGGCTGGGCATGGTGGTTTACGCCTGTAATCCCAGCACTTTGGGAGGCTGAGGCAGGTGTATTATGAGTTCAAGAGATTGAGACCATCCTGGCCAACATGGTGAAACCCTGTCTCTACTAAAAATACAAAAAATATTAGGTGGGCTTGGTGGCATATGCCTGTAGTTCCAGCTAAGCCACTTGGGAGGCTGAGGCAGCAGAATCACTTGAACCAGGGAGGCAGAGGTTGCAGTGAGCCAAGATCGCACCACTGCACTGCAGCCTGGGCGACAGAGTGAGACTACGTCTCAAAAAAAAAAAAAAAGTCTGAGACCGGGGAATTTATGGTGAAAAGAGGTTTAATTGGCTCACAGTTCTGCAGGCTGTACAGGAAACGTGATTCTGTCATCTGCTTGGCTTCTGGGGAGGCCTCAGAGAGCTTACAATCATGACAGAAGGCAAAGGGGAAGCGGGCGCATCTTATGTGACTGGAGCAGGAGGAAGAGAGAGAGGAGGAGTTGCCACACACTATTAAACAACCAGATCTTGTGAGAACTCACTTGCTATGTGGTACCAATCGGGGATGGTGTTAAACCATGAGAAACTGGCTCCATGATGCAATCACATCCCTGCAGTCCCCACGTTTGGCATTGGGGATTAGATTTCCACATGAGATTTGGGTAGGGACACAGATCCAAACCATATGATATACCATAAACCATAGAGTAATGATTAATACTCAAAACCAAACCAAGCAAAAATAGTTATATGTAAAAGGCCAACAAAGAAGATTAAATGAAATAAAAATACTCAACAAATTCAAAAGAAGTCAGAGAAAGAGGAAAAGGACAACAAACTACATATGGGACAAATAGAAAGCAAACAGGAAGATGACCAATTAAAACAAACTCTCCGGCATTCCACCAGTTGCGTGTGGTTATTTAGCAACTCTCTACCTCTGACAACAATACCTGTCACACAGTGTAGTCTTCAGAACTTGCCACATGTGATATGGAAACCCTGCCTTTTGCAGACCTGCAATCATTATACATTAGCTCGTAATGTTGGTAGGAGAGACACAGGTCTCTGTATTGGTCATGCTGAGAGCTCCCTTCTCATTGCTCTGTTTTCCTCCTATTTTGATCCCTTCCTGTACTTCCACGCCCCACACCATCTAGTTGGAGAAGATTCTCAGCCTCCCAGTCTGCAAATGTTCAATGTCCATGAACCAAATAGCCAACAAATGTATTTCTGTACGTTTATCTGCTACCCAGGGATCCAGGAGAAATGCTTTCCTTCCTGCAAGAAGTCCGTGGTTGCTGATGCCAAGAATGTGCTCTCTCTGTCCTCTTCTCTTTTCTGATCTGCATATTCTCAGCTGTTCTGTATTTCTGGGAAGACTTTACACAGGGACAACTATGAGTTTTTGTAAGAAGATGAGAAGTCACCACTTTGGGAACCATCCATTAGACGTTCCAATATTGCTGCAGACAGGGACTCTAGCATGTTCTCTTCTTCTCTGACACCCACCCCTTCCCCCATTGGCCACAGCAACTTGGGTTTGCTCTTCAGTTATGTCAGTACCTACCCCTGGGGAACTGTGGATTGTTTTACACCCTATCTAATAACACAGTGTGTCCTTATACAAAGTAAGTATTCAATATACATCTATTGAAGGGATTTCATCACAGTTAAATCTGTGGAGAGTTCAGCAGATAAGTGAGTTGCTCAAGATGGTCAGAGGCTCTCTTATTCCATTTGGGCTACCGTAACAAAATACCTTAGCCTAGGGGGCTTATAAGCAGCAGAAATGTATGTCTCATAGGTCTGGATGCTGGCAAGTGGAAGGTCAAGGTAGTGGCAGATTGGGTGTCTGTTGAGGGCCTGTTCCTTATGGAGGGCACCTCCTAGCTGTGTCCTCACATGGTGGAAGGAGAGAACAAGCTCCCTTGGTTCCCTTTTACAAGGCCACTTATCCCATTCATGGGGTCTTTGCTTTCATGATTAAATCACTTCCTAAAGTCTTTGCCTCCTAATTCAAACCTAACCTATCAGGGGTTAGGTTTCAACACACGGATTTTAGGGGCACAAAAACATTGACTATAGCAAAGACATAGATGTACCTGGGTCTGGGACCTTCTGGGTCCAGCTCCATTATGACACCCACACTGCCCATGGTCTCCCACATGATGTAATTCTGTCCTGTGACATTGTGCCCATGAGGCAGGGATGCAGTAGAGGCCTCTGCGGACATGGCTTGTTCTTGGAACTTCGGCCTGGCTTTGTGCTGCCAGCCTGGAAGAATCCACCAGCTGCCCACTCTCATGCCTGATTCAGGTTCGTGGGTCCCTCCAGGCACATGTCAGATAGCACACTCAATTTTTTAGTTGCCCCACCTCCATGGGTTCCCTTCTGAACTCAGGGACCATGGAGGGAGCTGGGAGTCTCTGTTTTTAGTTGATGCTCTTGTCTCCTATTTGGGAACAATGCCCAGGCAAGGGAATCTCTTTCCTACTGTTTTCGAAGAACATCAGGGGCTTCCTCCAAAATCTTCACCTACTCCCTCCACTAATCCCTTCTCCCTCAGGGACACAAGGCACAAGCCCACTTCCTGTGTGAAGATCCTGCCACAGGGTGGCTCTTTGGTTTTCTGCAGGCATCCAGACAAGAAGCTAAAGGTGAATGCACTCCGGAATCCAGGAGCACTGGCGATTTTCTCACCTTAGCTCAGAGAGCATCCCCACAGATACCCCTCGCCCCACCACAGGCCCCCTGAATCCATACCATAAAATATATTTCAGTTTGTTCAAATAAGGACCCAGCTGAGTATTTAATCCCTATTTAAAGATGATGTTTATTTTATTTTAGAGTTGAAATTAATCAGCCTCAGGATACAGAATTAGATAAGGCTGGGATTTAGCTCCCTTGGAATAATTCATTTCACATCAAGCCTTCTTAACTCTTTGGCTGCAGAGAGAAAGTGTCTGTGTCTTTCTCTGCAGAGTCTCCCAGGGCTGGCCAGGTGAACAGACATGCTCCCTCCTCCCCGTCCTGCCAGCCAGGGCACGGTGTGTGCTTATGATGCATGGAGTTAGGATACTAGCCTTTTCATCACAACAGTCTTAAATCCTCACACAGGGAAATAGAGATAATATACAAGTAGGAAAAAAAGAAAAATAAGCAGTCTTGAATTCTGCTACCTAAAGATAACCATTGTTACTATGTAGGCAAGCTTCCTTTCATGCTGTGTCAATTGTTTAAAAAATATGGCTCAATATTACAAACACACAGGACTATGTAGAGGATAATGACATCAAACTTTCATGTACCTCCCAGTTAAAATTCAAACATGGTAGCTTTTGGATGCATTTGCTCCAGAGTTTAAGGGAAGAAAACTACGGATTCAGCCATAACGTTCACGCTGATGCTCGAGTTATATGTCCCTTTTCTAGTCCAGTTACCGCCTCCCTCCCCGCTATTCTGAAGTCAATGTGTGTCTTCCCATCCATGTTTAATACCTAGTGTGCCTGTCCATGAAGAATGGATAGTGCTCTTTGGTGTGTTTTTGCAATTTTATACAACTATCAGTCCGTACATACTCTCCTGAAAGTTGCTTTTCCCTTCAACAATATCTTCCAGATGAATCTAGAATTCTGCATTTATGGTGAGCAGAGGATGCACGACCCCCCCTGCAACCCCCACCCCAAGGTGATGCTGATGTTCTGGTCCAAGGCCTGCACATAGCCTGGTGAGGCTTGGGGTCTTGGGACAGGTCTGTTGTCAGCCCCTCCTTCCTAGGAAGCACAGCCAGATGAAGACCTCATCTGGCTCGAAATGAGGCTGGAGACCTCACTATGCCCGTCACCAGCAGTGCGCACATCTGTCTTCACTCATCTTCATCCATATTTGTTATCACACTTTCTGATATTGTTCCTGGATTTTGCTGTGCAGCTGAATGCGTGCCTTGTGTTTCCCAGCCCTTCGGGTCTCCTCCTCTGTGAATTGCTCCTGGCCCATATGTTTGTTTGATCTTTGGTTTCTCCTTGCTGATTTGTAAGTTTTTTTTTTTTTTTTTTTTTTTTAGATGGAGTTTTGCACTTGATGCCTAGGTGGGAGTGCAATGGCATGATCGTGGCTCACCGCAACTTCTGCCTCCCGGGTTCAAGCAATTCTCCTGCCTCACCCTCCTGAGTAGCTGGGATTACAGGTAAGTGCCACCACGCCCGGCTAATTTTGTATTTTTAGTAGAGACGGGGTTTCTCCATGTTGGTCAGACTGGTCTCAAACTCCCTACCTCAGGTGATCCACCCGCCTCAGCTTCCCAAAGTGCTGGGATTACAGGCGTGAGCCACCACGTGTGGCCAATTTTGATTTTAATGATCTGGATATCAATGCTTTTTTGGCCAAATACCTTAGAAATATGTTTTCTCTATTGGTGCACTATATTCGTCCATTTTCACACTGCCGATAAAGACATACCCCAGACTGGGAAGAAAAAGAGGTTTAACTGGGCTTACAGTTCCACATGACTGAAGAGGCCTCAGAATCATGATAGGAGGTGAAAGGCCCTTCTTACATGGCAGTGGCCAGAGAAAAATGAGGACGATGACAAAGTGGAACCCCCTGATAAAACCGTCAGATCTCGTGAGACTTATTCACTACCAAGAGAACAGTATGGGGGAACCTCCCCATGATTCCAATTATCTCCCACCAGGTCCCTCCCACGACACAGGAGAATTATGGGAGGACAATTCAAGATGAGAATTGGATGGGGACACACAGCCAAACCATATCATACACTGTCTTTGTCTTTTAACTTTATTCATTGCTTCTTTTGTCAGATCAAAACTTCTACATTTAATACGATTGAATTTATCAGTAATTTCTTTTATGGTGTCTGTGTTTTGTGTCATATTAAAAAAAGTTTTTCTCTGCTTAGTGTCATAAAATCTGTCCTGTTTTCTTCTAAAAATTGGAAATCTACTTTTCACATTTTGTTTTATTTCCTTTGTTCTTTGATTCGTAGGGATGTGAGGTTGAAATCTCTATTAGTTAACTCTCGCTTTGTAACAAGTAACCCCACACCTCAGAGGCCTATGACCATATGCCACCATTTCTCACTCATGAGCATGCGTTGCTTGGGAGGTTTCATCTCGAACAGTGGTGGCTGAGCTGGATCTGCTCCAAGTGTCTCTGATCCTCCTGGGTTTGGGGCCTGCCAGGGTGCCTTCTTCTCATGGCAATGGCAGGAGTGCAAAGGACAAAGGGAAAGGGAATGGTCTCATCTTACCACCCAGGCTCAGAATGGGAAGACTACCACTTTACCACATCCATTGGACAAAGTAAGTCACGTGGCCAAACCAGAAGTCAAGGGCAGGAAGTTTAAGTATGAATCCCATCTCCACGTGCTGTGATTTCCTAGGCTTTCAACTTCTTAAGCCTGAATTGTTTTATTCTCACCTCTGCAGACCGCAGAAAACACATTTTCTCCAGGACTCATTGAGCCATAGGGCAGAATGATTGTAGTTGACAAGGACTAGACTGAACTCAAGTCTCCAGCCTCTGTGCAGTGGGCAGATGCCATCTGGCCACTGAGGCCACTTCCTTCCCCTTGTCCCCATCTAGGGCCTCTGTTCTGCTCCAATCTCCCTGTCATTCTGCCCAGGCCTTCAAGGAATCAGCCTCTTAATAGTTCCTGGCTTCGTTCCCACTCTTTGCTTCTATTATGTGAGGGTTTCCATCCTTATTTTGTATAGGAGGACGGGACTGAGACAACTCAGGCTGTCACGTCCCCACTCTCAGCACCTGGGTACCCCAGAGTGCTCGGCATGAGTGGGGTCCCCTGGTGTCTCCCTCCTTGGCACATTCTGAAGGCATAGGAGCTGGACTGACATTCGGGACACCTAAACCTTTGTTCCACTTCTGCCATGACAACTTCATTGGTCCAGGCAAATCATGGCAGCTCTCTATGCCTCATTTATTTATTCCTCACACAATGGAATGACATAACCCTCAGTGCTTATCTAAGGGAGGATAAATGATTCCCCTGCCTTCTCCCCATTTCTGCATTTGCCAGAGCATCAGATTTTAGTGTCTGGCCAAGAATATAGGGAAGGAAGAGCAGGTAAGCTTTGGGCACAAAGAAGACATTTAGGGGTTTCACTTAAGGAAAGAAAGCCAGGGGGCAGAGAGGGGTGGTGGAGCATGATCTTGGGCCAATGGTGAGGAACTAATGAAGTGCAATGTGCATGGGTTAAGTTGTGTAGCAGCCTGGGTCCCATCAAGAGATAGAAACCACATAGTGGGTCTAACAGGGAAGTGTAGTATAAAGGATTGCAGCTATGATAAAAGAGTCACTGTAAGACATAAAGCAACTCTGCCTGGTGCCCTAATGCAGAGGGTGGTACCCAAGGAAGCACAGATTTGAAAGGTGTTCACATGTCATAAAATATGATTCAGCCACCACATATGAGACGTTTGTGGATTTGGGCAGGCTGGAGCTCGTCAGCAGTGTTGCACAAGCACTAGGCCACCCACTGGAGTGCAGGTGAGGGAGCCGGCCATGAGCCGCTGGAGTTCAGGGGAGGGAGCCTGCTGTGAGCTGCTGGTGCAGGTGAGGGAGTCAGCCATGAGCCGCTGGAATGCGGTGGAGGAATCTGGCTGTGAGCCGCTGGTGTGCAGGGGAGGGAGCAGGCTGTGAGCCGCTGGAGTGCAGGTGAGGGAGCTGGCCTTGAGCTGCTGGTGCAGGGATGCATGGCAGGAGTCTGGCTGCCTTTGTAGGGCAGGAAGCCTCCAGAATGCGTGAGTCCCGCAGGGTCAGGCAGAAGGAATGGCAGCTCTGTGCGGACCCTCTAGAATACAAGTCACTGTGTGCAGATTGCACAAGGGGTAAAAGAGGGGGTCTGGGAAACTTTTCAGGAACTTTCAGATCACATGAGCCCTGCTGCGTTTTGGTTTCCATGTCGAGATGTTGCAAGCCAAGGCTACAAGGTGGCTGAGGGACCAAGTCTAGGTCGTGGTTGGGGCTTGAACATGATCAAGGCCCAGCCAGAGAGCTCCTGCCCCCTGCAGTCTCTCCATCCTCTACCTAGATGCCTGGAGAATATTCACTTCCAGGGGTATATTGAACAGTGTTTCCCAGTTTATCACAGTGCACGTATTGAAAGGTGCACTAGGAGCTGGGAGGTAACAGATTGAAAACTGACACTGGAGACGCTGGCTCATAGCAACGAAGCAAAGCTGAAAAGGAGTGGGAAGGAACTAACTGTAATTTTACATCAACGACCTGCATCTTTGTTTTGATGGTTTGTGGCAACCAAAATGACTATTCTTTCTACCCTCCTAGTTCAGACATAGCCTCAGACTTTTTTTTTGAGATGAAGTCTCACTCTGTCACTCAGGCTATGGTGCAGTGGCCTGGTCTTGTCTCATTGCAATCTCCGCCTCCCGGGTCCAAGTGATTCTTCTGCCTCAGCTTCCAGAGTAGCTGGGGCTAACAGGCACCCGCAACCACGACCGGCAAATTTTAGTATTATTAGTAGAGAGAGGGTTTCTCCATGTTGGTCAGACTGGTCTTGAACTCCTGGCCTCAGGTGATCTGCCCGCCTCTGCCTCCCAAAATGCTGAGATTACAGATGTGAGCCCCTGTGCCCGGCCGCCTGAGGCATTTTGGGCAACAGTTGTGACAGAAGAAATGTGTATCCCTTCCAGGCAGGGGATTTAAGAAGTGGCTCATGGCTGATTGTGTTTTCTTTGCTCTGTTTCTGGAACTGTGAGAGCATCTTCTGGGATAAGGGTCTATCTGTTTGGGTCTCTGAATGACTACGACCACCAGAGCCCCCTTGTTGACCCGTGATGGACGTGAAATCAATTAAGAAGTCAAGGCCGGGTGTGGCGGCTCACGCCTGTAATCCCAGCACTTTGAGAGGCTGAGGTGGACAGATCATGAGGTCAGGTAATCAAGACCATCCTGACTAACACGGTGAAATCCCGTCTCTCCTAAAAGTACAAAAAATTAGCTGGGCGTGGTGGCAGGTCCCTGTAGTCCCAGCTACTCAGGAGGCTGAGGCAGGAGAAACTCTTGAACTCAGGAAGTTGAGGTAGCAGTGAGCTGAGATTGCACTACTGCACTCCAACCTGGGCGGCAGAGTGAGACTCCATCCACCGCACCCCACCCCCTGAAAAAAAATAAAAGAAGTCAACTTTGCTGTTGAAGCCACTGAGGTTTGGGGGCTTTTTTGTCACACTGTTTCACCTCTCCTGACCAATGCATGAGTCATTTCATCCTTGGCACAGCCCCTGAGAGAAGGGGCTTTATCCTCATTTCACAAATGAAGAGTCAAGTCTCAGAGAGGTTAGCAGCATAAGCAAGCTCACACAGCGAGGGGTGGAACTTGGATTTGAATCCAGGTCTGTCTAACCTCAAAGACTGAAGTGGGGATGAAAATAAGTTGCCATTGTTGTTTGCCTGTCACCCAGGTGATGTAACTCTTGTCTAGGCTCTGCCAACGGGGGCTTTGTGACATATCTCTGCACTGATCACCAAGGTGATGTAACTCTTGTCTAGGCTTTGCCTACGGAGGCTTTGTGACATATTTCTGCACTGATCACCCAGATGATGAGACTCTTGTCTAGGCTCTTCTATCCTTGGATTGTAACATTGCAGGATCTTGAACTCATATCCTTGCAGGGATGAAAGAAATGAACACATTAAAGCTGCCATGATAAAGTTGTGGAAAAGTGGGCAATATTGCCAAATGCAAAATATCTGGGCTATATTTTGGTCTGAGATCACCATTTGAGATTCCGGGAAGTTAGGGAATATGGAGGCCAACTCCCGTAGGGCTGTTGTATAAGACTCCAATTCCTAAGTCAATGAACTCAACCCTGTAGTTCAGCACTCTCCATGTAATCAGACATCTTAACCCATTTTGTGCTGCTATAACAGAATACCATAGACTAGGGAATCTATAAAGAAAAGAAATTTATTTCTTAGAGTTCTTGAGGCTAGGAAGTCCAAGGATGAGGGGTCTGCATCTGATGAGGGCGTTCTTGCTGTGTTATCTCCTGGCTAAGGCAGCAGAGCAAGACTTTGAGAAAGAAAGAGAGCAAAAGGGACTGAAATTGCTTTTAGTACAAGCCCACTCCCAAGGTAACTAACCCACCCCCAAGATAACTAACCTTTTCCTGAGACAGTGACATTAATCCATGCATGGGGGCAGAATCTCATAACCCAATCACTTTTATTAGGCCTCACTTCTCAACACTGTCACATAGAGGATTAAGTTTCCAACACTTGAGCTCCGGGGGACACATGCAGACCATACATGGGGGATTGATGAGTATATGGGAGGGACCAGTCATGAATATTTTGGCTGAGAGTTGTGTTTGGGAGCTGAAGCCATGCTCCATCATGGCAGGGCACACATAGACCATTGAATGCTCTGAGGAATGAATATTGAACAGTGTAACTCATGGCAGAAGGTGGAATATTTAAAAGGCAGAACTGCCTGGGTCAACTAAAAGAGTGAACAAACAGCCTGTAGCCTGTGGCTGGCTCCTCTTCTCTTCCCGTCCCCAACTTTCACCTTTCTGTCTTTCTTTCCCTCCCTCCCTCTCTCTCTCCCTTCCTTCCCTCCCTCTTTCCTTCCTGTCTTCCTTCCTCTACCTTCTTCTTTCTCTCCCTCCCTGCTTCCTTGTTTCTTTCCTTCTTTCTCTTTCCCTCTTTCTCTTCCTCCTTCCTTCCTTCTTTCTCTCTCTCATTTCCTTCTCTCTTTCTCTCTCTCTCCATCTTTCTCTCCCTCCATCCTTCTTTCTCTCATTCTTTCCTTCCTTCTTTCTTTCCTTCTTTGTCCCCTTCCTTTCTTTCTTCCTCCCTCCTTCCTGCCTTCTTTCTTCTCTCTTTCTTTGACTGATGTGTTCTGAGCCCAAGCACCCTGTGGGGTACTAAGTGGAACCAAAATTGACTCAAGAATCAAGAAGAAATAGAAAACCTAAGAAGTACTATAACATGAAGAACATAAAACATCTAGTAAAACAAAATCTCTCACGAAGGAAGGACTAGGCCCAGATGGTTGTATGAGCAAATTTTACAGACTTTCAAGGAATGGATCATTCTAATTATGTCCCAAAAAACTGTAGCTAGGAATATTAATGCTTGATTTTTCAAGAGCTTCATTTCCTAAAACATGTAGGTTCAAAGGCAGATTGGCAAGTGTTGGAAATCCTCAAATTTTGTGCAGTTCCTTGGAGTTTTAGCATTAAAAAAGAAAGGCCTTGCTTGCATTAACTTTGAATTTTGTAACTGTTACCAGTTAATAGAGATACTCTATGCATTTATATACACTCTGATTTTATAGGAATGGAGGCATATCAGACAATTGGCTCTGCACCCAGGTTTTTTACTTTGTAACTTATCTTGAACATCATTTTTGAGCATCTTTTTAAAATTTATTTTTTTAAATAGCTGCATAGTATTCTATCATATGAATAACCATAATTTCAATAAACAGTATGGTGATAATCATTAATGTGATTGATAAACATTAAGATGACTTCTAGACTTTTGTTAATTGAAAAGGTGGTATAATACTTTCTCCCATTCATACATAATTCCAGGCATCATGAGTATGTGTGTAGGGTAAATTTCTGGAAATGAAGTTGCTGAAACAGAGAGTATTTCCATTTATAATTTTGGTATGTATTGTTTAATGACAATCGATAGAGTTTGTACTAATTTATAATCCCAGTAACAAGAAGTGAGTACCACTTCAAACTCCACAACTTCACTGGCAGTGCTTGAAGCCATGATGAATATTGCCAGCCTCCCTTCAAGTAAATTTCTATTAACTCTATAAAAATGTTATAAATGGCAGATGTTACATTTCCAGATAGTTTTGTAGTAACCAAAAAAGAATTGATTTATTAGAAATTTGTATATCACATTGAGACAAAATATATTTGTGATAAATATCATTATTTTTATGTATTTAAAACATCTCACGTATTAAGAAATTATACTTTAGATCGGGCCAAACTGGCTGATTAGAAGCAGCTGTGGCCCATGGCTCTCACAGAGAGCAATGAAAACTGCGAGTGAATTCTACACCTTCAATTGACGTATTCAGGTTCTTGCATTGGGACTGACTAGGCAGACAGCTTGACCCACAGAGAGTCAGGAAAAGCAAGTGGGTCAATGACCCACCCAGGTGTGGCACGGAGCTAGCCGAGCCCCCACTCACAGGCAAGGGAGGCCATGAGTGATTGTGTGACTCTGCCTGGGAAACCATGCTTCTCCGATGGATCTTTGCAACCTGCAAATCAGGAGGTCCCTTCATGAGCTCAGCCACCACGGCCTCAGGTTTGAAGCACAGAGCTGTGTGGAGTCTCAGTGGAGTGCTTGCTGGCTTACTGGGGCATGCATGGAAAACCAGGAATTTTGCATACTCTGCCCCTAGAATTCCAGCAAAGCAGGAGATACATCTGTGCATTCCCCTAGGAAGGGGGCTGAATCCAGGAAGCCAAGTGACATCATTCTGAGGCCCCAATCCCACAGCACCTCACAAGACCCATTGGCTTGGAATTTCAGTTGGCCAGTGGCAGCAGACTGGAGAAAGCCGGAGGTGGACCGAGTTCCCAGTGGGAGGGGCAGCCGCTCTAACTGTGGTTTGAGTTTGCCACTCTAGCCTGCTAGCACCAGGGACCAGGAGGAGTCCCCTATAACATAGTACAGCTGTTGTGACTGATCATGACCAGGCTGCTTCTTTGAGACCGAAATCCATCCCTCCTCACTGGACAGGGCCTCCCCATCAGAATTTTAGCAACTCCAGCCAGAGTTCTATGGACAGAACTCTGATTTCTCCCTGGGATTAAGTCCCCAGGGAGAGGGGTAGCTGCTGTCTCCCCAGTTCAGCCAACTGTACCTTTCCATCCTGCTGGCTCTGGAGACTCCTGAGGGTCAGAACAACACACCTGCTCTGCCAAAGGCCAGCCAGACTGCTTCTTTAAGCAGTCCCTGATCCTGTTCCTCCTGACTGGGTGAGACCTTCCAACAGGGGTCTCCAGACACTTCCTACAGAAGCATTCCAGCTGGCATCAAGCAACCCCGTGGACTAGTGCTCCCAGAGGAAGGATCAGGTTGCCATATTTGCTGTTTTGCAGCCTTCACTGGTGATACCTCCAGGTGCAGGAGAAACTGATGTGACTAGGGTCCAGAGTAGACCCCCAAAAACCACATCAGCCCTAGCCCTAGGGAAGAGTGGTCTGACTGTTAAAAACAAACAGAAAGCAACAACAACAACATCAACAAAATGACCCCATGAAAAACTCCTTTCAAAAGTCAGCAACGTCAAAGATCAAAGGTAGATAAGCCCACAAAGATGAGAAAGCATCAACACAAAAACGCTGAAAACTCAAAAAGGCAGAATGCCTCTTCTCCTCTAAATGACAACAACACCTCCCAAGCAAGGGCACAGAACTGGCCCGAGGCTGAGATGGCTGAATTGACAAAAGTAGGCTTTAGGAGGTGGGTAATAACAAACTTCTCTGAGCTGAAGGAGCACGTTCTAACTTAGTGAAAGAAGCTAAAAGTCATAAAAGAACACAGTAGCTGATAACCAGAATATTCAGTTTAGAGAGAAACATAACTGACATGATGGAGCTGAAAAACACAACATGAGAACTTCACAACACAACCACAACTATCACTCACAGAATAGGCCAAGTGTAGGAAAGAATCTCAGAGCTTCAAAACTATCTGCCTGATATAAGACAGAAAGACAAGAATAGAGAAAGAAGAATAAAAAAGAAAGAACAACAAAACCTTCAATAATTATGAGATTATGTAAAAAGACTGAACTTTAGACTGATAAGGGTACCTTGACCCACCACAATCAAGATGGCTTCATCCCTGGGATACAAGGTTGGTTCAACACAGGCAAATCTGTAAATGTAATTCATCATATAAACAGAACTAAACACAAAAACAACACGATTATCTCAATAGATGCAGAAAAGGCCTTCAATAAAATTCAACATCCCTTCATGTTAAAAACTCTCAATAAACTACGTATTGAAAGATCACACCTCAAAATAATAAGAGCCATATGTGACAAAACCACAGCCAATATCATACTGAGTGAGCAAAAGCTGGAAGCATTCCCTTTGAAAACTGGCAAAAGAAAAGAATGGCCTCTCTCACCACTCCTATTCAATGTAGTACTGGAATTTCTAACCAGGGCAATCAGGCAGGAGAAAGAAATAAAAGTATTTAAATAGGAAGAGATGAAGTCAAATTATCTTTGTTTGCAGATGACATGATCCCGTATCTAGAAAACTCCACCATCTCAGCCCAAGAGCTTCTTAAGCTGATAAACCACATCAACAGAATCTCAGGATACAAAAACATTGTGCAAAAAAAAAATGGTAGTATTCCTATACACAAACAACAGGCAAGTAGAGAGCCAAATCGTGAAAGAACTTCATTCACAATTGCTACAAAAAGAATAAAATACATAGGAATACAGTTAACAAGAGAAGTGAAGAACCTCTTCAAGGAGGACTACAAACCACTGCTCAGAGAAATCAGAAAGGATACAAACAAATGGAGAAGCATTCCATGCTCATGGATAGGAAAGAATTCATTCCTGAAAATGTCCATACTTCCCAGAGTAATTTATAAAAGAATTCAATGCTATTCCCATTAAACTGCCAATGACATTCTTCACAGAATTAGAAGAAAATATTTTAAAATTCTCATGAACCAAAAAGGAGCCGAAATAGTCAAGGCGATTCTAACCAAAAAGAACAAAGCTGAAGGCATCACACTACCCAACTTCAAACTACACTATAATGCTACAGTAACCAAAACAGCATGGTACTGGTACAAAAACAACCAATGAAACAGAATAGAGAACTCTGAAATAAGACCATACACATACAACCATCTGATCTTTGACAAACCTGACAAACACAAGCAATGGGGAAAGGATTCCTTATTTAATAAATCATGTTGGGAAAACTGGCTAGCTATATGCAGAAACTGAAACTGGACATCTTCCTTATATCTTATACAAAAAATAACTCAAGATGGAATAAAGACTTAAACATAAGACCTAAAACCATAAAAACCGTTGAAGAAAAGCTAGGCAATACCATTCAGGACATAGGCATGGGCAAAGACTTTGTGACTAAAACACCAAAAGCAATGGCAACAGAAGCCCAAATTGACAAATGGGATCTAATTAAACTAAAGAGATTTTGCACAGCAAAATAAACTATCATCAGAGTGAACAGACAACCTACAGATTGGGAGAAAATTTTCACAACCTACTCATCTGACAAAGGGCTAATATCCAGAATCTACACAGAACCTAAACAAATTTACAAGAAAAAAACAGCCCCATCAAAAAGTGGGCAAAGGAAAGGAGCAGACACTTCTCAAAAGAAGACATTTATGCGGCCAACAAACATGAAAAGAATCTCATCATCACTGGTCATTAGATGAATGCAAATCAAAACCACAATGAGATACCATCACATGCCAGTTAGAATGGCGATTATTAAAAAGCCAGGAAACAGCAAATGCTGATGAGGCAGTGGAGAAATAGGAATGCTTTTACACTGTTGGTGTAAATTAGTTCAGTCATTTTGGAAGACAGTGTGAAAATTCCTCAAAAATATAGAACCAGAAATACCATTTGACCCAGCAATCCCATTATAGGGTATATACCCAAAGCATTACAAATTATTATACTATAAAGACACATGCACTGTATGTTTATTTCAGCACTGCATGTTTATTTCAGCACTGTTCACAATAGCAAAGACTTGGAACCAACCCAAATGCCCATTAATGATAAACTGGATAAAGAAAATGTGCACATATACACCATGGAATAATATGCATTTATGTCCTTTCCAGGGACATGGATGAAGCTTGAAACCATCATTCTCAGCAAGCTAACACAAGAAAAGAAAACCAGGCCAGGAGCAGTGACTCATGCCTGTAGTCTCAGAACTTTGGGAGGCTGAGGTGGGGAGTTTGAGATCAGCCTGACCAACACGGAGAAACCCCATCTCTCCTAAAAATACAAACAATTATCCAGGCATGTTGGCACATACCTGTAATCATAGCTACTTGGGAGGCTGAGGCAGGAGAATCGTTTGAACCCAGGAGGCAGAGGTTGTGTTGAGCCGAGATCATGCCATTACACTCCAACCTGGGCAACAAGAGTGAAACTTTGTCTCAAAAAAAAAAAAAGAGAGAGAAAGAAAAAGAAAGAAAAGAAAACCAAACACTGCATGTTCCCACTCATAAGTGGGAGTTGAACAATGAGGACACATGGACACAGGGAGGGGAACATCACACACTGGAGCCTGTCATGGGGTGGGAGGAAAGGGGAGGAATAGCATTAGGAGAAATACCTATGTAGATGACGGGTTGATGGGTGCAGCAAACCACCATGGCACGTGTATAACTATGTAACAAAACTTCATGTTCTGCCCATGTATCACAGAACTTAAAGTACAACAAAGAAAACTTTACATAAATGCATGAAGTCTAGAACAGCTAATATATTATAATGAAAAGTCAACTATAATCTCAGCTCAAAGAGAACACCATGAAATTATGAAGAGCTCTCCACAAATCTCTAAATTTATGTCCTCATAAGATTACATTTCTATTTCTTCTTGAAAAATTTCCTCAATTTAGCTATGATTTAGTGACAGTAAGATGGTAATTATGAGGAGAAAATTCTCCTAACACTCCATTGAGAAAATTCTGCCTCATTTCACCACACACCTGAGTCTTAAGCAGTCACTTCTAATGTAGCTGAATAATAGATCCTCACCCAGCTGAGTCTATGAGTTGAATCCATGTATGTGAGAAAAGGCCCCCAAGGAGAGGTAATAAGCTGGGAATGCCATCAACTCATCTTTCTTCAGGCCTATATTTGTCATTGTCACTTGTAGAAGCAGGACAGCCCTGGCATTGGGATTGGTAGTAACAGAGAGTATCAAAGGGAAAACTGAACTCTCCTAATTTTGGGAAAAAAGCAGATTGAAAACAGATGGGGTCCAACGTTTTCCGTGTGTGATGTCATTGTCCCAGGTACTCTTGCTCAGGAAATTTCTTGTCAGCAAAACAGAAGTCAAAAGATATTCCTACCTTCCAAGAGAATAGAACATAATGTCAGATTTTCTCATGGATTCCCACAAGTACAAGAAACTTTCATGGCCTTATTTAACTGCATAAGAATTTCAACTACAAAATTATTTTTCTTTCAAATACACAGGAATCTTTTTGGAAAAATTTTAACCAGAAAAAGTTGGAATTCTAAAGTAAAAAATGCATGAGGCCATAAAAATTTTTTACATCTTTTAATTTATATGTCAACTGGAGAAAGAAAAACATTCTCTGAAGTTTCCCTTTATACCTTTAAATTCTTATTCTTTATTACCAGCAATACAAGGTGACTTATTCAGGTTGAATCTTGAAGGTAAACTTTAACTTAATTTTAAGTTTTGGCTAATTTTTAAGCATTTCTCAGTCACCTACCATGATTTCATCTCAGAAACCAAAATCTCAGTTTCATTTAGACCTTTGAAATATTAAAACAGAAGGTTAAATGCTTCAAAATAATATTCATGTAGAGACTTACATATGTGGACCAGGAATCTCCATGTACTACAAAGTTTATGAGAACATAACAAATGTTGATACACACATTTAATTCTGAAATAAAAACTTACAACAAATAAAACAAATCAAGAAAATTTTGTAGGTTACACATTTTATGTCTGAAAATATAGGTATGAAACACTCAAGGATGGATCAAAGAAGAAATCACAAGAGAAAATAGAAAATATGTAGAGACAAATTAAAAACATGAAATACCAAAAGTTAAGAGATATATCAAAAACAGTACCATAAGGGAAAAATTTATAGCTATAATTGATTATAAAAAATAATATACCAAATCAACAACTTTACTCCTAAGGAACTAAAAACAGAGGGAAAAAGAGGGACTATTAAAGAGGGACAACTAAAAGCTAGCAAAATTTAAAAAATGATAAAGATAGCAGTGGAAACAAGTGAAATAGAGAATAGAAAAACAATATCAAAAATCAACAAAATCTAGTTTGTTGTATGAAAAAGATCAAAACTGACAAAATTTTACCAAGATTGACTAAGAAAAAAAGGGAATATTCAAATTACTAAACTCAAAAATAAAATGGGTACATTACTAACAAATTTTTGGAGTAAAAAAGGGATGTAGGAGAGTACCATAAGGAAGTATACACTAAAAAATTGAATACCCTAAATAAAATGAACAAATTCCTAGAAACAAAAAACCTACTAAGACTGAATCAGAAAAGTTGAATAAGCCTATTCAGCAAGGAGATTCAGCAGGAAGATTGCATCAGTAATCTAAAACCCAGCAACAAAGAAAAGCCTGGACCAGATGGCTTCACTGTTGAATTCTACCCAATGTTTAAAGCAGAATTAACACCAGTTTTTCTCAAACTTTTTCAAAACATTGAAGAGGAGGTAATTTTTTCTAACTTATTCTATGAGTCCAGTATTACCCTGACACCAAGCCAGACAAAGGCACCATAAGAAAACTACAAACAAACATCCCTTATAAATGCTGATGCAAAAATCCTCAACAAAACACCAGCAACTCAAACTTAGCAGTACGTTAAAAGGATTATACACTATGGATGAGTATAATTGACTCCTAGAAATAAAAGTATGTTCCAACACACGAAAATCAGCATAATATCACATTAACATAAAGAAGGAAAAAACCCTCATGTGATCATCTTAATCAAAAAAGAAAAAGCATTTGTCAAAATTTAACCCACATTCATGAAAAAATATAGTTAGTAAACTATAAAAAGAAAGAAAACACCTTAACATAATGCTATACAAAAAACAAAACAAAAAACCACAGCTAACATGGTAAAAGACTGAAAGCTTTTACCCTAAGAGCAAAAACAAGGATGCCTGCTTTTACTACTTCTATTTAATATAGTACTGAAGGTTCTGGTTAGTTAAAACAATAAGATGAGTAAAAGAATTAAAGATATTCCAATTTTTTAAAAAGTAAAATTATCTGTTTGCAGATGACATAAACTTATCTATTAAAAATCTTTTAGTTTCTGTGAAATAAACTGTCAGACGCAATAAATAAAATTCAGCAAAGCTGCATGATACAAAATAATACACAAAATTAGTTATATTTCTACAATAACAATAAACTATCTGAGGAAGAAATCAAGACAGCAGTATTATGTATGACAGCATCAAAAGAATAAAATAGAAAACCACTTAACCAAGGAAATGAAAAACCTGTACAGCAAAAACTATAAACATGACATGATAGTATTAAAGATGACACAAATAAATGAAAAGACATCATGTGTTTATGGACTGGAAGACAAAATCTTGTCAAGGTGCCATTGTTATCTACAGTCTTCTACAGATTCAATAAAATCACTACAAAAATTCCAATATTTGCAAAAATAGAAAAACCTATTCTAAAATTCAGATGAAATCTCAAAAAAACCCAAGCAGCCAAGTCAATCTTAAAAACTAACAAAGTTAGAGGACTAACACCTCCTGGTTTCAAACTTCAGTACGCAAAACAATGCTGTACCAGCATAGAGACAGACGCAAAGACCAACGCAATAGAAACAAAGAACCAAAAAATATGGTCATGATTTTTAACAAGGGCGTCAACACTGTTCAATTGGGAAAAGGACGATATTTTTTTAAATGGTGTTAACAGATATTTACATATATTTATCTATATATATTTATCTATATATATATCCCAAATTACCTTTTTGTCTATCATGTATGTTGCAGATCTATGTCCCCAGTCTGTTGACTTTTTACTTGGAGGCATTTTTCTCTCATACAAAATTTTAATTTTTATAGAGTCAAATACAACCTTGGCGCCAATCTGTTTCCCTTACTGCACGGCCTGCATGAGCACGATTTCCCTCATGGCCAAGGCGGGATTAGAGCGGCAGGAGAAACACGAGAAAGAGGAGCAGACGCACAGCTACCCAGCCTGCCCTCCACCAACGCTGAAATAGCCCAGCGCCCACCTCCCTCAGCCTTGCATTCGGCTTCCAGAATAAGCAACAGCTTTGCTTCCACACAGGTGTACCCACTTGTTAATTCCTTGGCATTGAACGTCTGTTGGAGAGCTCAGGTGTCCTTGCTGTGGTCCTTTCCACGTTCGGGAAAGCTGGTCAGCTGGAGAAATTCCTCCCACATCTTTAGTAAGACTAAATCCCTAGCTGAGCTGAAACTGAATTTTCCTCCCATGTGGGAGGAGAAGACTCTTGTTTCCATATTCACAGAGTGCCTTTGCACCTGTCCTAGACTGATGACATATTGTTGTAATTTATGAGTCTTTTCATCTATTAGGAGATCTGTGCTTAGGAAAGGTCTTCCGAATGTTAACTCAACAGGATTTAATTTTAAGTTTTACTTTGGAGCACTTCAAACCCGAAGTAAGCTATGGGTGTTAGAGATAGTCAGGCGTCTGATTTAGCTAGAGTCTTCTTTAGAGTAGGATTAGCCCTTTCACCTTTCCAGAGGACTGCGGTCTGCACACAGAGTGAAGGTAATATTGGATTCTTAAACCTGAGCATAGGTGTTGGGATACACCTGCTGTGAAAGACGGGCCATTGCCACTTTGCAAGCTTTTAGATTACCCAAACTGAGGAGTTATTTCTTCTGGTAAACATTTTTCAGATGGGGTGGGGAATGCCTCGATCTAACCAGTGAAGGTATCAGTAAGCATTAGCAAATATTGATATCTCCCGCAGAAAGGTAGCTGAGTAAATTAGAGTTGCCAGTTCTCACCTGGATAGGTTCCTCAATTTTGGACAGGTTTACCTGGAGAAGGAGAAAATTGCTGGCCATTTGGGTCATGTCAGGCAGCAGAGCTCACAGGGCTGAGTCACCTGTTTCGGTGTCTTGAAAAGATTTACCCCTATAAACAAATGAGATATTAACAGAAACCTAGAATCCCTTCTAGGGTGAAAAGAATCATGAAAGTGCTGAATTTTATTCGTATGATTGGTACTTGGCATTAGTAATTTATTACCATCATTCAGCCAGCCAGAGGGGCCCTGGACTGAAATGCAAACCCTGACCCATTTTTGTTCTTCTTCAGAGTGTTCTAGCCCAGTTCTATGTATGCTGTCCAGCATGCCCATAAGCTTCATTGGCCCTTTCAGTGCAGAGACCTTGGCTGTGGCATCTACAAGGTCATTTCCTTTTACATGGTCAGTCTCTCTTTTGATGTCCTCGGCAATTAATTATAGTCACTTTTTGGCAGCAAAGCAGCATTCTAACAAGCTCAAAATCTGAATGATGTTGTATGGAAAAGCCCTTGGGGGTCAGGAGTCCCTACCCATTCCAAATTGCAGCATAAGCATGAAGCACTAAAAAGTCATACTTGGAATCAGTGTAAATGTTGACTTTTAAATCCTTTCCCAACTGCAGGGGCTGAGTAAGTTCAATTAACTCAGCTTTTTGAGCTGAGGTCGAGGCCAGCAAGACTTGTGCCTACTACTAATAGCATGTCTACCCCTCCTGTTTTCCTGATGCATAAAACAACTTACACCTGTTAACCAATCTTCCTTGGGATGGTCAAGCGGCTCATCCTTCCTCAGTCTGGCCTGCTAGAATAAATTTGTTTCATAACCTGTGACATGCTTTGGCTGTGTCCCCAGTCAAATCTTATCTTGAATTGTAGCTCCCATAATTCCTATATATCTTGGGAGGGACACAGTGGGAGGTAATCGAATCGGGGAATGGGTCTTTGCCATGCTGTTCTCGTGACAGTGAATAAGCCTCATGAGATCTGATGGTTTATTTATTTATTTTTGAGACATAGTCTTGCTCTGTTGCTCAGCTGGAGTGCATTATCATGACCTTGGCTCACTGCAACCTCTGACTCCTGGGTTCAAGCAATTCTCCTGTCTCAGCCTCCCGAGTAGCTGGGATTACAGGCGCCTACCATCATGCCTGTCTAATTTTTGTACTTTTAGTATAGACGGGGTTTCACCATGTTGGCCAGGCTGGCCTCGATCTCCTCACCTCAGATCATCCACTGCCTTGGCCTCCCAAAGTGCTGGGATTACAGCCGATGGTTTTATAAAGGGGAGTTTCCCTGCACAAGCCCTTTTGCCTGCTGCCATGTAAGAGATGTGACATTGCTCCTCATTTGTCTTCTGCCATGAGTGTGACGCTTCCTTGACCATGTGGAACTGTAAGTCAATTAAACCTCTTTTCTTTATAAATTACCCAGCCTCAGATATGTCTTTATTAGCAGCATGAGAGCAGACTAATACAACCTGTAAGCCAGAAAGGCTAGAAGCACTTGTGGACTCTGGCAGATAAGTAGCTGGGTTTATGGTTTGGCAGGCTTTAAGGGTTATGTCTGGAGTATCTAGCCGTAAGGCCTGATACTTTCATAAATGTTCTCTTATTATCCACTGCTGCCCTTTAGCTTCTAGGACCACCTTCCCTTGGTGTGGGGTCAAAAACCTGTAGGTGCTTTTCTAATGTTAGTTTATTAGCTTTGCCTGCTAGAAAAGTGGTAGCAGCAATAGCTCTAAGGCATCAAGTCCACCCTGAGGCCACATGTTCTATCTGCTTAGAAAATTAGGCTACTGGCCTTGGAATGTCCCCCAGTTTTGGGAAAAGATTACCCAAGGCTTATGCCTTGCTTTTTGGTCACATAAAGAAAAAATGGTTCATCCAACTTGGGGACTCCTATGGCTGCAGCAGAGCCCAATTTGTCTTTGAGAATATTGAAGGTTTGCTTGCAGTTCTCATTACATTCTAGGAGCTCTAAATCTTTCCCTTTAGTGTATCATATAAACGCTTGGCTACATTTCCAAATCTGGGCACACATAAGCAGCAGTACCCAGCCATCTCCAAAAAAAGCCCACAGTCATTTTTTGGACAGGGACTCTTGGGTGACTAAAATAACTTTTTTAACTTCTAGGGATGTTGATCAGTTCCAGAGGTTAAGACAGATTCCAAATATTTAAGTCTTTCAGTCAAAATCTGAGCTCTGTGTGGTGATGCCCTATATCTGCAAGTTCCCAGGAAATTTACCAAATTAACATTATTGAGTCTTCTTTAGTTGGGCTGGCAATGAGCAAGTCACCTGCATACTGAATAATTGTGTCCCTTTCCAATTGTAGATTTTTTAAGTCCTTAGCTGGAGCATTTTCAAATAAGTGGGGGCTATCCCAGAACCCTTCAGAGATGACTATCCAGGTTAGATTTGAGGCTGAATGCATATCTGGATCAGTCCATTCAAAGGCAAACATATTATGAATCTGGATGCATTGAGATCCAGAAAAGTGCATCTTTCAGACTTAAGAATGTAAACCAGCTTGCATCCCCTGGGACATGGTAAGAATGGGCGACAATGAGGTGTATGGAGACAACTGCATTTCTTAATGCTCTAAGGGTTCTGATAAATCTGTACTTGCCATAAGGCTTTTTATCTGGTAACATGTGAGTATTGTAAGGAGACTCTCATGGCCTTAATAACTCATATGGCAAGAATTTGGCAATAAGGGGTTGAATTTCCCCTCATGCTTCTTGCCTTAAAATGTATTGTCTCTTCTGAGGTCGAGGAGTACTAGGCTGAAGTTGGATTTGAGTGGGGGAGGTGTTTAGTGCATTTCCCAGAGCCTGTGTGGCCCCAACCTCAAGATTTACTTAAGACAGCACCCCAGGTGGCAAATGTGACAGCTCATTCTTAACTTCATTTTTCCCCTGATGGGTCAGGAACAAAAGTAACAGTTTCTATGCTTTATGATCTGTGAGGGTGAGCATGACTTGGTCTCCTCAGTCAATAAACCTCTCCCCAGTAAGAGGTCAGACAATCAGACAGTACTAAAAAGGCAGGTGAGAAACCTAGAGGCTCTGGAGGACAACTTCGAAGATACAAAAAGGAGTGTTTTGGGGCTTGTCCATCATGAGAAGACAGGAGACCATTGTATTAAATCTGGACAGAGTAATCTGCTCCCACACCTAATACGAAGTTGATACTCCTACCTGCTACTTCAAGAGTCACCTGAGCCTCCTCCATCTCTTGATAGCCAGTAGTCCAATGGGAGCGGAGGTAGGAAGTATCAGGCCCTGCCACTTTTGAGTCTGCTGTGCTCTGATGATGGCTCCCTTGGAAGCACAGTGCATTTCCTTTGGCAGTGGCTGACCTTCCTACAGAAGGCACATTGATTTATAACCAAGGCGCAGTGGCCCAGAGGCACAGACTGGAACTTTCACCTTCTCAATTCCTCTGTGAGGGTCAGGGGTTAAGGGGCTGCCTCTGAAGTGGTGGAGAGCACAAGGTTGCAGCTAGAAGCTGGGCCTCTTGGAAGATTTGCTTTATTTTGTGTTTTCTCTCCTCAATTCCTGTGATAGAAAACTGAAAAAATCAAAGTCTAAAATCTGATCCATGGGAGTCTGGAAGCCTAAGGCTGCTTTTGGCAGCTTCCTGCAGATATCAGAAGGAGACCACGCTATAAATTAAACTCCTAGAAATGCCTGTCCCTTTTTGGAGTCAGGGTCAGTGTTAGTGTATTTCCTCAAGGTCTAAATTATCCACCTTTGTAATAAGGCTAGGTTTTCATCTTTTCCCTGAGTAATTTTCCAGACTTTAAAAATTAAAAACTGTATCACACTTTTCTTTTATTCCTTCATGGAGTCAAAAGATCATATTTTTTTCTCTCTATATCCCACTTTCTTCCTAATTCATTTGTTTTTTCTAGATTCTAGTTCTTTTGGGTCCTAGTCAGGCACTGCTGTGCCTCCTACTTGAGAGGTGTCATGCCCCTGGTTGCAGGATGCCACCCTATTACCATGTGCTCTAGCCACTCCCATAATGTACTGCTTTTCTACTATGTGGCAGGTAAACATAAATATATGCAAATCCTGCCTTGTCAGATCATACTTCAAGGTTAGCCTATTAAATTTGTCTATGAATTTTCCCGGAACCTCTGAAAACTGTTTTAGTTTTTCCTTGCATATGGCTAATTCAGATATAGAAAAGTGTACATATACCTATATAGTGTGGGGAAAAGAAAGAGAGATCAGACTGTTACTGTGTCTATGTAGAAAGAAGTAGACATAAGACACTCCATTTTGTTCTGTACTAAGAAAAATTCTTCTGCCTTGAGATGCTGTTAATCTGTAACACTAGCCCCAACCCTGTGCTCACAGAAACATGTGCTGGGTTGACTCAAGGTTTAATGGATTTAGGGGTATGCAGGATGTGCTTTGTTAAACAAATGATTGAAGGCAGCATGCTTGTTAAAAGTCATCAGCACTCCCTATTCTCAAGTACCCAGAGACGCAAAACACTGCGGAAGGCCACAGGGACAACTGCCTAGGAAAGCCAGGTATTCTCCAAGGTTTCTCCCCATGTGATAGTCTGAAATATGGCCTCATGGGAACGGAAGGTCCTGACCATCCGCCAGCCCGACACCTGTAAACGGTCTGTGCTGAGGAGGATTAGTAAAAGAGGAAAGCCTCTTTGCAATTGAGATAAGACAAAACCATCTGTCTCCTGCTCGTCCCTGAGCATTGGAGTGTGTCAGTGTAAAACCCGATTGTATATTCCATCTACTGAGATAGGAGAAAACTTCCTTAGGGCTGGAGGTGAGACATGCTGGAGGCAACACTGCTCTTTAAGGAACTGAGATATTTATGTATATACACATCAAAAGCATAGCACGTTTTTCTTTACCTTGTTTATTTTGCAGATATTTGTTCACCTGTTTTCCTGCTGGCCCTCTGTCCACTGTTATCTTATTGTCCTGCCACATCCCCCTCTCCGAGAAATGCCCGATAATGATCAATAAATACTAAGGAAACTCATAGACTGGTTCCGGCGCGGGTCCTCCGTATGATGAGCGCTGGTCCCCTGGGCCCACTTTTTCTCTATACTTCGTCTCTGCTTCTCTTTTCAGAAGCCTTTCGTTCCACCTGACGAGAAACGCCCACAGGTGTGGAGGGACAGGCCACTTCCTCAATATAGTGTCCCTGTTATCATCTGTCACTTCCCAGAGAGGACAAATATTCAACTTTGCCAGCTAATAAGAGGCCCCACTGCATGTTGTTCTGGTGAAGCTCGGGTGTTTCGAGAGTGGGGTGTGTATGTAAGGCAGGACTCGAAGGTCAGGGAGAAGATGATGACCGGACACTAGATAACCCTGGAAAACTAGAAGAAATTAATAACATGTTGCACACATCACTAGTACTGGAAGGAGTCTGACTGTGTTCTTTTGGGGTGCTTGGACTGGCAGGGAGAGTTTAGCCCCAGTTAAGAAAAGCCTAATATTAAGAGTAACTTTCATTAAAAGGGTAATCAATTATGTGCCGTCCCAATTTTGTCTTTTCCTCCATCAAACATATAGAAGCCCATTTTAATTTTTTATCCTGACTAAGCATCAGAGAAGCCTGTATATAATGTATTTCCTCCCTCTTAGTTTCTCTTCTATAAAACCAATGAAGCTGCAAAATAGGAGTCAGATCAAACAGGGGAAATGGGAAGGCTGTAACTTGTAAATTGTAATGTATTAGTCCATTTTCTTTTTTTTATACTTTAAGTTTTAGGGTACATGTGCACAATGTGCAGGTTAGTTGTATACATATACATGTGCCATGCTGGTGTGCTGCACCCATTAACTCGACATTTAGCATTAGGTATATCTCCCAATGCTATCCCTCCACCCTCTCCCCACCCCACAACAGTCCCCAGAGTGTGATGTTCCCCTTCCTGTGTCCATGTGTTCTCATTGTTCAATTCCCATCTATGAGTGAGAACATGCAGTGTTTGGTTTTCTGTCCTTGCGATAGTTTACTGAGAATGATGATTTCCAATTTCATCCATGTCTCTACAAAGGACATGAGCTCATCATTTTTTATGGCTGCATAGTATTCCATGGTGTATATGTGCCACATTTTCTTAATCCAGTCTATCATTGTTGGACATTTGGGTTGGTTCCAAGTCTTTGCTATTGTGAATAATGCTCCAATAAACATACGTGTGCATGTGTCTTTAAAGCAGCATGATTTATAGTCCTTTGGGTATATACCCAGTAATGGGATGGCTGGGTCAAATGGTATTTCTAGTTCTAGATCCCTGAGGAATCGCCACACTGACTTCCACAATGGTTGAACTAGTTTACAGTCCCACCAACAGTGTAAAAGTGTTCCTATTTCTCCACATCCTCTCCAGCACCTGCTGTTTCCTGACTTTTTAATGATCGCCATTCTAACTGGTGTGAGATGGTATCTCATTGTGGTTTTGATTTGCATTTCTCTGATGGCCAGTGATGGTGAGCATTTTTTCATATGTCTTTTGGCTACATAAATGTCTTCTTTTGAGTAGTGTCTGTTCATATTTTTGCCCACTTTTTGATGGGGTTGTTTGTTTTTTTCTTGTAAATTTGTTGGAGTTCATTGTAGATTCTGGATATTAGCCCTTTGTTAGATGAGTAGTTTTCGAAAATCTTCTCCCATTTTGTAGGTTGCCTGTTCACTCTGATGGTACTAGTCCATTTTCACACTGCTATGGCAAAACTGACAAAACTCTCTCAGGAATAAAGTGACCTGCTGGGTTAAGAAAGTAGGGTTCAGCTGTCCTATACCAGCTCATCAAAGACGGCGTTATGGTTAAGAAATGAGAGAAAACTGTTAAGAAAAAGTCTCATGTTCTCCATCTTGAGGGTAATTGTTTGCAGAGGGTTGTCATAAAAAAGGCTGTCACTAAACAGGCATATCTGATCTTATCATGTAGAGCTCTTAAATACCACATTTTAACTTCTAGTCATAATGATGGCAAGGTTACTGCTGATCTTTTCTGATAATTAAGGTACAAAAATACTAGGTTCCAAGACAATTCTTTTTTTCAGTGTCACTTGGACCAGTGGCAAATTAAACAAGCAGTCAGTTGAGAGTCAGAGGATCGCTGAGAAAAGTTAAAGCTAAACTGTTTGGGGCCTCTGTCCTGGGGCAGCATCCAGGCTACTAAAAAACAGAGGCGGTGAGCAGAAAGATGACAAGATGTAGAGCACTCAGGTGAGGGACAGAGAGCACAAGGTGCACTTCCAAAAAGAGAAAGTGGCAAACATCTTGTTTAGCCAAATCCATTATTCTCAATATTCCCCAGGGCCTCTAACCTTGTGGGCTTGGCCTCTAATCTGAGTATGATAATAGTGGATAATCATTCTTGCCCACCAAAATGGTTTCACGACTCTAAAAGACAGCCCACTTGCCACGTGTCAGCTGATTGATTGTGTGTGGATTGTTTTCCTTGGAGTAAGGGTCTTGCCTTGGTGTCCGTTCATGGTGTTGCTGAAAGATTTTGCTGTAAAAGAGGGTCCTGATACAGACCACAAAGTAGGATTCTTAGATCTTCTGCAGGAAAAAATTTGAGGTGAGTCAGAGAGCACAGTGAAAGAAGCAAGTTTATTAGAAATTACTCCATTACAAAGTTGAACATCCTCAGAAAACAAGAGCAGGAATGCATTGTTTTTTGTTAGTGTCTCTACTTATAAGTAACTATAAAGAGAAAGAGTTATAATTAAACTTGGAAGGTGCAGATGTAGTCACTAAAGTCAGGGCTATTGGTTTTAACAGTAACCATTAACCCATTGTCCTAAGCTAGCTCATTAATAATATCCTTACAAAAAATGCTGCACTCCTAAGATATTTATACATTTTTCAAGGTTGGTGGAAGATGTCTTGTATGACCACAGATATTCTGCAATTGTAATTTGTGGCCAGTTAAAAAATGTGACTAATTTCAGACCATGAACATTAATCTTCTAGATGCCCTGTGAGTACCTAGCTACTCATATTAAGATAGAATATTCTAGTCATGGTTATTAAACTATAAGCTAGGTAACCATGAGTTCCTCTAACACAGCAAGTCTACTTCTCAAGGAGAAAATGTATTTGTCAGGAATTTTGTGCATTTTGTTTGATGGCATTTAGTATGTTTACCAAAATGGCAGAAAGGAGTGAAATTAGTCCTCAGAGATTTCTCAAGATTGGATATAAAGTAAACGAAATGATTACAGTTAATATGCAAGTTGATACAGTTGATATTCAAAAGAAATTTTGTTTGAAACAAAATGAGAATTTTATTTTTACTTATTTATTATTATTGTTATTGTTATTATTATTTTGAGACAGAGTCTTGCTCTGTTGCCAAGGCTGCAGTGCAGTGCACTATCTTGGCTCACTGAAACCTGTGCCTCCCGGGTACAAGCAATTCTCCTGCCTCAGCCTTCCAAGTAGCTTGGATTACAGGCATGAATCTCACCACACCCAGCTAATATTTGTATCTTTAGTAGAGGTGGGGTTTCACTGTGTTGGCCAGGCTGGTCTCAAACCCCTGACAACAAGCGATCTGTCCACCTTGGCCTCCCAAATAGCTGGGATTACAGGCAAGAGCCACCACTCCCAGCCACAATGAGGTTTTTAAATAATTCTTATTTCCAGCTGTTGAGCAGGGAGCTGAGCAAATTCAACAGATCATGGGCCTAAAGTAAGGGAAGACTGAGGAAAAACTCTAGAACACATGTGATTAAATTAATTACAATGGAAACCAAATCAAATTTAATAAGGTTGTACCTCTTAGTTGCAAAATGTTTCCCCTCATTTTGAAATGCGGTGTTATTCCATGGAAAAGAAAACTAGTGTTTATCTCCGGAGTAAAGAACAGGGTTCCCTGCAGGATTGATTGACTGAGAACTATGGCTCAGGATTAAAAATCCTTCTTTTTTCCATTTATAAACTAAAAATAAATTTCTAAACCCCTGCTGACTAAATGGACCTCTCTTCTTGGATAAGGACATTCCAAAGTTAAACTGAAAAGCTAGTTCAAGCCATGGGTCACACATGCCTCATTATATTCTCTCCCTTTGGTTTTAATTTTTATTTCAATTTCAATTTTTAATTTACTTTTGTGGGTACATGGTGTATATATTTATGGGGGTACATGACATACTTTGATGCAGTCATGCAGTGAGTAATACATAATAAAAAACGGGGTATCTGTCCCCTGAAGCATTTATAGCTTGTGTTAGAAACAATCCAATTATACTCTTTTAGTTTTTTTAAATGTGGAATTAAATTATTTTTTACTATAATCACCCTGTTGTGATATGAAATGCTGTCTTATTCATTCTTTCTAACAATTTTTTTTTTTTTTTACCCATTTAACATCCCCACTATCCCCTTGTTCCCTCCCTGCACTTCCCAGCCTCTGGTAACCATCCTTATACTCTCTATCTCTATGACACCAATTATTTTGAATTTTAGCACCCACAAATAAGTGAGAACACGTGACATTTGTCTTTCTGTGCCTGACATTTCACTTAACATAAAGAATTTCATTTCCATTTATGTTATTGCAAATGGAAGATTCTCATTCTTTCTTCCAGCTGAATAGTACTTCATTGTGTATATGTACCACATTTTCTCTATCCAGTCATCTGTTGATGGACATTTAGATTCCTTCCAAATCTTGGCTATTATAAACCCTGCTGTAGCAAACATGAGAGTGCCAATAAGTCTTTGATTTACCAATTTTATTTCTTGTAGGCATATACTGAGAAGTGGGATTGCTGGACCATATAGTAGCTCTATTTTTAGTTATACTGGGAACATCCAAACTGTCCTTAAATGTGCTCTCAACAGCAGTGTACAAGGGTTCCCTTCACTCCACATACTCACCAGCATTTGATTTTCACTGACTTCCGGATAAAAGCCACCTTAACTGGGGTGAAATGATATCTAATTTTGGGTTTGATTTGCATTTCCATGATGATCAGTAATGTGGAGTACCTTTTCATTTGCCTGTTTCACGTTAGTATGTCTTCTTTTCGTAAATGTCTATTTAATTTTTTTGTCCGCTCTTTATTTGGGTTATTACTTTTTTCTATAGAATTTTTTGAACTCAATATATTGTAGTGTATTAGTCGTTCCTGCACTGCTATAAAAATACCTGAGATTATGTTATCTATTTATTTACTGGGATGAAGTCTTGATCTGTTGCCCAGGCTGAAGTGCAGTGGTGCAATCTCGGCTCACTGCAACCTCCACCTTCTGATTCAAGCAATTCTCTGCCTCAGCCTCCTGAGTAGCTGGGATTACAGTCATCTGCCACCTTGCCTGGCTAATTTTTGTATTTTTAGTGGAAATGGGGTTTCACCATCTTGGCCAGGCTGGTCTTAAACTCCTGACCCCATGATCCACCCGCCTCAGCCTCCCAAAGTGGTGAGATTACAGGCATGAGCCACGGAACCTGGCAAGACTGGGTAATTTATAAAGGAAATTGGTTTAATTGACTCACAGTTCCACATGGCCGGGGAGGCCTCAGGAAACTTACAACAATGGCAGATGGGGAAGCTGGCACCTCTTACATGACAGCAGGCGAGAGAGCGTGTATGTGACGCAAAGGGGGAAGAGTCGCTTATAAAACCATCAGATCTCATGAGAAATCATTCATTATCAGAAGAAAAGCATGGGGAAAAATACCCCCATCATCCAATCACCTTCTACCAAGTCTCTCCCTCAACATCTGGGGATTACAATTAATATGAGATTTGGATGGGGACACAAATCCTAACCATATCGTGTAGCTATTGATTGTTTTTCAGATGGATAATTAACAAATATTTTCTCCCATTCTGTGGATTTTTTCTTCACTTTGTTTTCTGTTTCCTTCACTATAAAAGGCTTTCTGACTTTCTGTAATCCGATTTGTCCATGTTTGTTTTGCTTGTCTCTGCTTCTGGGATATTATTTAAGGAATTTTTGCCCAAACCAATGCCCTAAAGATTTCCCCCAATGTTTTCTTGTAAAATTTGATGGTTTGAGGCATTAGGTTTAGGTCTTTAATTCACTTTAATTTGATTTTTGTAAGTGACAAGAAATAGGTTTCTAGTTTTATTCTTCTTCCTATGGCTTGCCAGTTTTCCCAGCCCTATTTATTACAAAAGCTGTCTCATTTTTTATTGTAAGTTCTTGGCACTTTTGTTGAAAATTAATTTAGCTGTCCCTCCCATAGGATTCCAGAACACTGTTATGAGGGTCTGAATGTTTGTCCCTCGCATAGGATTCCAGAACACTGCTGCTGGGTTCTAAACGTTTGTCACATAGGATTCCAGAACACTGCTACGAGGGTCTGAATGTTTGTTCCTCACAGGGGATTCCAGAACACTTCTGCTGTGGTCTGAATATTTGTCCCTCACATAGGATTCCAGAACACTGCTATGAGGGCGTGAATGTTTGTCCCTCACACAGAATGCCAGTTTTACCAGCCCTATTTATTACAAAAACTGTCTTATTTTTTATTGTATGTTCTTGGCACTTTTGTTGAAAATTAATTTAGCTGTATGAGTTTGTTTCTAAGGTCTCTATTTCGTTCCATCTGTCTTTATGTCTGTTTTTATGCTAGTGTCATGCTGTTTTAAATACTATAACTTAGTAGTATAATTTAAAACCAGGTAATGGAATTGCTTCAGTTTTATTTTATATACTTAGCACAGCTTTGACTATTATGGTGTTTTGTTATGCTTCCATATAAATTTCAGAATTCTTTTTCTATATCTGTGAGGAATGTCTTCTTCTTCTTTTTTTTTTTTTTTTTTTTTAGATGGTGTCTTGCTCTGTCACCTAGACTGGGGTGCAGTGATCAGTGATGTGATCTCGGCACACTGCATCCTCCACCTCCTGGGTTCAAGCAATTCTTTGCCTCAGCCTCCTGAGTAGCTGGGATTACAGGCACCCACCACAATGCCTGGCTATTTTTTTTTTGTATTTTTAGTAGAGGTGGGGTTTCACCAAGTTGGCCAGGCTGGTCTTGAACTCCTGACCTCGTGATCCACTAACTTCAGACTCCCAAAGTGCTGGATTACAGGCATGAGCCACTGCCCCTGGCCTGTTATTCTGATAGAGATGGCATGAAATGTATACATTGCTATGGATTGTATGGACATTTTTTTAAAAATACTGATTCTTCCAGTCTGTGAACATAAAAATCTCTTTCCAATTTTTGGGTCCTTTTTCATTTCTTTTATCAGTGTTTTACAGTTTTAATTGTTGATAACTTTTATTTCTTTGGTAAATTCCCACACATTTTGTTTTTTTTGTGTGTGGCTACTGCAAATAGTATTACATTTTTGAGTTCTTTTTCAGTTTGTTGACTGTTGGCATATAGAAACCCTACTGATTTGTATATGTTGATTTTGTATTCTGCAAATTTACTCAAGTTATTACCTCTAATAGTTTTTGGCGGATGTATTAGGCCATTCTCATATTGCTATAAAAAGTAATCAGTGACTGGTTAATTTATAAAAAAAATGGGTTTCATTGGTTCATGCTTCTACAGGCTGTACAGAAAGCATAGCACTGGCTTCTGCTTCTGGGGAAGCCTCTGACAACTGACAAGGTGAAAAATAAATCCAGTGCTTGCACATCACATGGTAAGTGCGAGGGTAGAAGGGAAGTGCTACACACACTTGTAGATAACCAGCTCTGATAAAAACTTACTATTGTGGTAATGGCACCAAAGGAAATGATGCCAAACTGTTCACGGAAATCTTGCCCTCATGATTCAATCACCTCCCCTCTAGGCCCACTTCCAACATTGAGGATTATATTTCAATATAAGATTTTGGTGGGAATATATATCCAAACTGTATCATTTTGCCCCTGGCCATTCCAAATCTCATATCCTTCTCATATTTCAAAATACAATCATGACTTCCCAATAATCCCCAAGGTCTTAACTAATTTTAGCCTTAACTCAAAAGTCAAAAGTCTCATCTAAGACAAAGCTAATTTTTTCCTCCTATAAGCCTGTAAAATAAAAAGAAAAGTTAGGTTCTTCCAAGATACAAATGAGGCAGAGGCATTGGGTAAATTCTCCTATTCTAAAAGGAAGAAATCAGCCAAAAGAAAGCGGTCACAGGACCCATGATAGTCTGAAAACCAGAAGGGCAGTTGTTGAATTGTAAGGCTCCAAAATAATTATTTTTGACTATGTGTCCCATTTCCAGGGCACGCTATCACCTTGGGAAGGTTCTACCTTGTGACTTTGCATGGTTCAGCCCCCACAGCTGCTCTCATGGGCTGGTATTCTGTGCCTCTGGCTTGTCAAGGTGCAAGGTACAGGCTGTAGCTAGATCTATCATTCTGGGGCCTGGAGGACATTGATCCTCTCCTCACAGATCTACTAGGCCATGACCCAGTGGGGAGCCTGCCTGGGGACTGTCACCTCACATTTCTTTTCTCCATTGTTTTAGTAGAGGATCTCCATGAGGGCTCCAACCCTGCAGCATGCTTCTGCCGGCACACCCTGTCTTTCTCATACATCCTTTCAAATAAAGGTGGAGGCTCCCAAGTCTCAACTACTCGCATTTGGTAAACCCACAGGCCTAACACCACATGGAAGCTAGCAAGGTTATGGCTTGCACCCTCTGAAGCAGTGGCTGGAGTTGTAACTGGATCAATTTGAGCTACACCTGGAGGTGAAGCAGTGGCCAGGATGCAGGGAGCTTGTTCCAAAACTACCTAAGGCAGCAGGTACTAGGCCTGATCCCAGAAACTATTCTCTTCTTTTAGGTCTCAGGGCCTGTGATGGGAGGCTGCCTTTCAGATTTCTAAAATGCCGTCAATTCCTCTTTCCCATTGTCTTGGCTATCAACACCTGCTTTTTTTAGGTTATACAAATATCTCTAACAAGTGGTTAACCTATATCATGCTTGAGTTCCTCTCTTATATAAGCTTTTTATATTTCAGACACATGACTAGGCTGCAAAGTTTTCAAGCTTTCACACTATGCTTCTTTTGTAAGTATAAGTTACAACTTATTTTATTTTTATTTTTTTGCTAGAACATGTGAGCATAGGTTGTTAGAAGCAGCCAGGCCACATCACAAATGCTTTGCTGCTTAGACATTTTTCCAACAGAAACCCTAAATCTTCAATTTCAAATTCAAACTTTTATATATCCCTAGTTCATGACAGAAATTCAGCCAACCACTTTGCTAAGACAACATGCATGACCTTTGTTTCAGTCCCAGTAAGTTTCTAGTTTTCATCTGAGAACTCCTCAGCCCGGCCTTCACTGTCCAGATCACTATCAGCATTTTGGTCACAGACATTCAACCAGTCTCTAAGAAAAGTTCAACTTTCCCTCATTTTTCTGTCTTCAGAATCCCACAAATTCTTCCAACTTCTGCCTGTTTACCCAATTACAAAGCTGATTCCACATTTTGGGGTATTCTTATAACCATTTTCCATTCCTTGGTGCCAATTTTCTGTATTAAGCTATTTTTGCATCACTATGAGAGTGGGGCTGGATAATTTATTTTTTACAAAGTAGGTTTAAGTGGCTTATGATTCTACAGGCTGTAAAGAAAACATAGTACTGGAATATGCTTCTGGGGATGTCTCTGCAAGTTTACAGTCATGGCAGAAGTTGAAGCAGAATCTTGCACATCACAGGGCAAAAAGCAGGAGCAAAAAACAGAGGGGTGATTTGTTACACTGTTTTAAATTACCAGATCTTATGGAAACTCACTCACTATCATGAGGATAGCACCAAATGGGATGGTGCTAAGCCATTTATGGTAATCCACACCAATGGTTAAATCACCTTTCACCAGGCCCATCTCCAACATTGAGAATTACATTTAAATATGACATTTGGGAGGGGACACACATTCAAACCCTATCAGAGGAGTCTTTATGCTTTTTCCAATATAACATTATAACATAGGCAAAAAAAAAAAGGTAATTTGACTTCTTTTCCAACTGAGATGCATTTTATTGCTTTCTCCTGTCTGATTGCTCCAGATAGGACTTTCAGCATTATGTTGAATAACAGTGGTAAAAGTGGACATTTTTGTCATCTTCCAGATTTTAGAGGAAAGGCTTTTAGTTTTTCCCCACTTAGTGTGATACTAGCTGTGGATCTGTCATATATGACTTTTATTATGTTGAAGTATGTTCATTCCATACCCAGTTTTCAAGGGATTTTTTATTATTAAAGAATATTAAATTTTATCAAAAGTTTTTAGCATAATTGAAATGATTATATGGATTTTGTCCTTTTCTTTGTTTTGTTTTGTTTTTTGTTTTTTTTTTTTTGAGATGAAATAGTGTTGGGTGCATATATATTTTCCATTATTATATCCTCTTGATGAATTGATCTCTTTATTATTATATAATGACCTTTAAATTTCTCCCTACAGTCTTTTGTTGAAATCTTTTTCTGTTATAAATATGGCTATTTCTGCTTTTTTTGGTCTCTATTGGCATGGAATAACTTTTTCCACCATTTTATTTTCAGTCTAAATGTATCTTTATATGTAAAGTGTGTTTTTTTGGTATGTCACAGATTATTCTCCTGCTTCTCTATCCATTCATCCACTATTTTTCTTTTGACTGGAATATTTAGTTCATTTAAATTCAATGTTATCAGTGATAAGCACTTACTCCTGCCATTTTTTATTTGTTTTCTGATTGATTTTTGTCTTCTTTTCCTTTTGTCCTTTCTTCCTGTCTTCCTTTTAGTGAAGTGATATCTCTTGAAATATAATCTAATTTCTTGCTTTTTACTTTTTGTACATCTGTGGTACACTTTTTTACTTGAAATTACCATGAGGCTTGAAAATAATATAATAATGATTTTAGACTGTGAACAATTAAACACTGATTGCATAAAAAAAGAAACAAGAAAAACAGAGGTTGGAGCCAAGATGGCTGAATAGCAACAGCTCCAGTCTACAGCTCCCAGAATGAGCGACACAGAAGATGGGTGATTTCTGCATTTCCAAATGAGGTACTGGGTTCATCTCACTTGGGAGTGTCAGAAAGAGGGTGCAGCACAGTGGGTGTAGTGCACCGAGCATGAGCAGAAGCAGGGTGAGACATCACCTCACCCAGGAAGCAAAAGGGGTCAGGGAATTCCCTTTCATAGTCAAAGAAAGGGGTGACAGATGGCACCTGCAAAATTGGGTCACTCCCATCTTAATACTGCACATTTCCAATGGTCTTAGCAAACGTCACACCAGGAGATTATATCTCACACGTGTCATGGAGGGTTCTATGCCCACAGAGCCTCACTCATTGCCAGCCCAGCAGTCTGAGATCAAACTGTAAGGTGGCAGCGAGGCTGGGGGAAGGTCCCTGCCATTGCCGAGGCTTGAGTAGGTAAAACAGTTGGGAAGCTCGAACTGGGTGGAGCCCACTTCAGCTCAAGGAGGCCTGCCTGCCTCTGTAGACTCCACTTCTGGGGGTAGGGCGTAGCCAAGGAAAAGGCAGCAGAAATCTCTGCAGACTTAAATGTCCCTGTCTGACAGCTTTGAAGAGAGTAGTGATTCTCCCAGCACACAACTGGAGACCTGAGAACGGACAGATTGCCTCCTCAACTGGTCCCTGAACCCCGAGTAGCCTAAGTAGGAGGAACCCCCAGTAGGAGCGGACTGACACCTAACATGTCCGGGTACTCCTGTGAGACAAAACTTCCAGTGGAATGATCAAGCAGCAGCATTTCCGGTTCAGCAATATCCGCTGTTCTGCAGCCACTGCTGCTGATGCGCAGGCAAACAGGGTCAGCAGTGGACCTCCAGCAAACTCCAACAGACCTGCAGCTGAGGGTCCTGACTGTTAGAAGGAAAACTGACAAACAGACAGGACATCCACAGCAAAAAACCATCTGTACATCACCATCATCAAAGACCAAAGGTAGATAAAACAACAAAGATGAGGAAAAAAACAGCAGAAAAACTGGAAAATCTAAAAATCAGAGTGCCTCTCCTTCTCCAAAGGAACGCAGCTCCTCGCCAGCAACGGAAAAAAGCTGGACGGAGAATGACTTTGACGACTTGAGAGAAGAAGGCTTCAGATGATATCTGGAATGGAGTGGAGTGGAGTGGAGTGGAGTGGAGAGGAGATCTCATTCAGCTCAGGCTGGATTGCAGTGGCTTAATCTCAGCATACATTACATGTCAAATTTCCATCGAATTGCACTCTATTCCATTGCATTCCACTGCATTCCACTGCATTCCATTCCATTCCATTCCATTCCATTCCATTCCATTCCATTCCATTCCATTCCGTTCTACTCCGTTCCACTCCACTCCACTACATTCCATTACATCCAATTCCATTCCAATCCATTCCACTCCATTCCACTCTTCTCCACTCCACTGTACTCCACTCCACTCCATTCCACTCCATGCCATTCCATTCCACTCCATTCCACTGCACTCCATTCCACCACACTCCACTCCACTTCATTCCATTCCATTCCATCCCATTCCATTCCTCTCCATTCCATTCCATGCCACTTCACTCCACTCCAATACATTCCAGTTCACTCCATTCCATTCCATTAAATTCCACTGCATTCCATTCCATTCCTTTCTTTTGAGAGTATCTCACTCTGTCACCCAGCCAGGAGCGCAGTTGGAAAATCTCAGCTCACATTGCATTCCAATCCGTTCTGTTCCGTTCTGTTGCATTCTGTTCCGTTCCGTTCCACTCCACTTCGTTCCATTCCATTCCATTCCATTCCATTCCATTCCACTCTGTTCCTCTCCGCTCCACTCCAATCCATTCCATTCCATTTCATTCCATTCCACTCTTTTCTTTCAACAGGATATCCCTCTGTCACACAGGCTGTAGCGCAGTGGAACAATCTCAGCACAAATTTCCCATTCCGTTTCATTCCGTTCCATTCCGTTCTGTTTGTTCCATTCAGACCCTTTCCACTCCACTCCAATACATTGCATTACATCCGATTCCATTCCACTCCACTACACTTCCCACCACTCCACTCCACTCAATTCCACTCCAATCCACACCACTCCACTCTACTCCACTCCTCTCCATTCCATTCCACTCTACTCCAGTCCATTCCACTCCACTCCAGTCCATTGCATTCTATTCCACTCCTCTACATTCCATTACACTCCACTCTGCTATATTCCACTCCAATCCACTCCATTCCACTGCACTCCACTCCATTACAATCCACTCCACTCCACTCCATTCCATTCCACTCCATTCAATTCCACTCCACTCCACTCCATTCCACTCCACTCCATTGCACTCAATTCCATTCCATTCCATTCCATTCCATTCCACTCTACTCCATTCCACTCCACTCCATTCCTCTCCACTCCACTCCCCTCCACTACATTCCACTCCATTCCACTCCATTCCACTCCACTCCATTCCACTCCACTCCTCTACATTCCATTCCATTCCATTCCACTCCATTCAATTCCATTCCACTAAACTCCACTCCACTCCATTCAATTCCACTCCATTCCATTCCATTCCACTCCACTCCATTCCACTCCACTCCATTCCACTCCACTACATTCCATTCCACTCCATTCCATTCCACTCCAATCCACACCACTCCACTCCATTCCATTCCATTCCAATCCATTCCACTCCAATCCACTCTACTCCATTCTATTCCATTGCATTCCATCCACTCCATTCCATTCCACTCGACTCCATTCCACTCCACTCCACTGCATTCTACTCCACTCCACTCCACTCCATTCCACTCCACTCCTATCCAGTCCACACAATTCCACTCCATTCCATTCCACTCCATTCCACTCAACTACAATCCACTCCACTCCAATCCACTCCATTCCACACCACTCCACTCCTCTCCACTCAAGTCCACTCCACTCCATTCCGTTCCACTCTATTCCTTTCCACTCCATTCCAATCCATTCCATTCCATTCCATTCCACTCTTCTCCACTCCACTCAACTCCACTCCACTCCATTCCATTCCATTCCTTCCACTCCATTCCATTCCGTTCCACAACCCTCCATTCCACTCCACTCCAATCCATTGCACTCCACTCTACTCCACTCCACTCCATTCCACTCCACTCCAATCCATTGCACTCCACTCTACTCCACTCCACTCCATTCCACTCCACTCCACTCCAGTCCACTCAATTCCACTCCATTCCATTCCACTCCATTCCACTCCACTACAATCCGCTCCACTCCAATCCACTCCATTCCACACCACTCCACTCCTCTCCACTCAAGTCCACTCCACTCCATTCCATTCCACTCTATTCCATTCCACTCCATTCCAATCCATTCCATTCCATTCCATTCCACTCTTCTCCACTCCACTCAACTCCACTCCACTCCATTCCATTCCATTCCTTCCACTCCATTCCATTCCATTCCACAACCCTCCATTCCACTCCACTCCAATCCATTGCACTCCACTCTACTCCACTCCACTCCATTCCACTCCACTCCAATCCATTGCACTCCACTCTACTCCACTCCACTCCATTCCACTCCACTCCACTCCAGTCCACTCAATTCCACTCCATTCCATCCCTCTCCATTCCACTCCACTACATTCCACTCCACTCCACTCCAATCCACTCCATTATATTCCATTCCACTGCAATCGATACCATTCCATTCCATTCCACTCCTTTCTTTTGACAGCATCTCCCTCTGTCACACAGGCTGTAGCGCAGAGGCACAATCTCAGCACACATGTCTCTATTCCGTTCTATTCCGTTCCGTCCCATTCTGTTGTCTTCTGTTCCATCCCGTTCCACTCTGTTGCATTCCACTCCACTCCACTCCACTACATTACATTACAGCCGATTCCATTCAACTCCATTCCACTCCTCTCCACTCCACTGCATTCCACTCCACTCCATTACACTCCATCACATTCCATTCCGCTGCATACCACTGCACTCCACTCCACCCCACTCCACTCCACTTCATTCCATTCCATTCAATCCCATTCCATTCCTCTCTATTCCACTTCATTCCACTCCACTCCACTCCAGTCCACTCCACTCCATTCCTTTCTAATCCACCGCCTTCCATTCCATTCCTTTCTTTTGAGAGTATCTCTCTCTGTCACCCAAGCAGGAGCTCAGTGGTACAATCTCAGCTCACATTCCATTCCATTCCTTTCTGTTCCGTTCTGTTCCGTTATGCTCCTCTCCGGTCCACTCCAATCTGCTCCATTCCATTCCATTCCATTCCACTCAATTCCACTCTGTTCACTCCAATCCATTCCATTCCATTCCATTCCATTCCATTCCATTCCATTCCATTCCACTCCTTTCTTTCGACAGGATCTCTCTCTGTCTCACAGGCTGTAGTGCAGTGGCACAATCTCAGCACACATTTCTCCATTCCGTTCCATTCTGTTCCGTTCTGTTATGTTCCGTACCATTCCACTCTTTTCCACTCCACTCCACTTCACTACATTCCATTACATCCAAATCCATTCCTCTCCATTCCAATCTTCTCCACTCCACTGCAGTCCATTCCACTCCATCCCATTCCATTCCTCTCCATTCCACTGCACTCCACTCCACCCCACTCCACTCCACTTCATTCCATTCCATTCAATCCCATTCCATTCCTCTCTATTCCACTTCACTCCACTCCACTCCACTCCAGTCCACTCCACTCCATTCCTTTCTAATCCACCGCCTTCCATTCCATTCCATTCCTTTCTTTTGAGAGTATCTCTCTCTGTCACCCAGCCAGGAGCTCAGTGGTACAATCTCAGCTCACATTCCATTCCGTTCCGTTCTGTTCCGTTCTGTTCTGTTATGCTCCTCTCCGCTCCACTCCAATCTGCTCCATTCCATTCCATTCCATTCCATTCCACTCAATTCCACTCTGCTTCACTCCAATCCATTCCATTCCATTCCATTCCATTCCATTCCATTCAATTCCACTCCTTTCTTTTGACAGGCTCTCTCTCTGTCTCACAGGCTGTAGTGCAGTGGCACAATCTCAGCACACATTTCTCCATTCCGTTCCATTCTGTTCCGTTCTGTTATGTTCCGTACCATTCCACTCTTTTCCACTCCACTCCACTTCACTACATTCCATTACATCCAAATCCATTCCTCTCCATTCCAATCTTCTCCACTCCACTGCATTCCATTCCACTCCATCCCATTCCATTCCTCTCCATTCCACTGCACTCCACTACACAGCACTTCACTCCACTTCATTCCATTCCATTGCATCCCATTCCATTCTTCTCCATTCCACTTCACTCCACTCCCCTTCACTCCACTCCAGTCCATTCCATTCCATTCTATTCCATTCCACGGCATTCCAATACATTCCTTTCTTTCGAGAATGTCTCACTATGTCACCCAGACTGGAGTGCAGTGGCACAATCTCAGCCCCTGTTTCATTTCACCACTCCATTCCATTCCATTCTATTGCATTCCATTCCATTCCATTCCATTCCATTCCACTGCACTCCATTCCACTGCAATCCATTCCACTCCACTCCACTCCATTCCAGTTCACTCCACTCCTTTCCATTCCATCCCATTCCTTTCCCCTCCACTCCACTCATTTCATTCCATTTGACTCCATTCCATTCCATTCCTTTCCTTTGTCAGGATCTAACTCTGTGAACCAGGCTGTTGTGCAGTGGCACAATCTAAGCTCACATTTCATTTCACCATTCCATTCCATTCCATTCCACTCCATTCCATTCCACTCCATTCCATTCCATTCCATTCCACTCCATTCCATTCCATTCCATTCCATTCCATTCCACTCCATTCCATTCCATTCCATTCCACTCCATTCCATTCCATTCCATTCCATTCCACTCCATTCCATTCCACTGCACTCCACTCCACTCCACTCAATTCCACTCCACTCCACTCAAATCCATTCCTTGACATTCCATTCCAGTCCCTAGCATTATACTCCTTTCTTTCGACAGGATCTCCCACTGTCACACAGGCTGTTTCACAGTGGCATAATCTCAGCACACATTTCTTCATTCCATTCCATTCCATACCACTCCTATTTATTCAATTCCACTCCGCTCCGCTCCACTCCACTCCACTGCATTCCACTTTATTCCATTCCACTCCACTCCACTCCATTCCACTCCACTCCACTCCATTCCACTCCATTCCATTACACTCCATTCTATTTCACTCCACTCCACTCCTTTCCATTCCACTCCACTCCACTCCAATCCATTCCATTCCACTCCTCTTCATTCGGTTCCACTCCATTCCATTTAATTCCACTCCTCTCCATTTCATTCCACTCCACTCCATTACATTAAATTACATTCTAGTACTCTCCATTCCATTCCACTCCACTCCACGCCATTCAACTCCACTCCATTCCACTCCACTACATTCCATTTTGAACCACTTCACTCCACTCCATGCAACTGCACTCCTCTCCATTTCACTCCACTCATTTCCATTCCACTCCATTCCACTCCATTCCACTCCATTCCACTCCACTCCTCTCCATTCCATCCCACTCCACTCCATTCCATTCTACTCCACTAAACTCCATTCCAGTCAACTCCATCCCATTCCACTCCACTCCATTCCATTCCATTCCATTCCATTTCACTCCATTCCATTCCAGTCCATTCCACTCCATTCCATTCCACTCCACTCCATTCCATTCCACTCCATTCCATTCCATACCATTCCACTCCACTCACTTCATTCCACTCCTTTCCATTCCATTCCATTCCATTCCACTCCACTCCACTCCATTTCAATCCACCCATTCCACTCCACTTCACTCCACTCAACTCCATTCCATTCCACTCCACTCCATTCAATTCCACTCCACTTCATTCCTTCCCAATCCATTTCATTCCATTCCATTTAATTACACTCCTCTCCATTTTATTCTACTCCCCTCCATTCCATTCAATTCCATTCCACTCCTCTCCATTCCATTAGACTCCACTCCACTCCACTCCATTCCACTCCTCTCCATTCCATTAGACTCCACTCCACTCCACTCCATTCCACTCCATTCCACTCCACTCCACTCCATTCCACTCCACTCCTCTCCATTCCTCTCAACTCCATCCCATTCCACTCCAATCCACTCCACTCCATTCCACTCCCCTCTGCTCCACTCCATTCCACTCCACTCCACTCCATTCCACTCCACTCCATTTTTTTCCACTCCACTCCACTCCATTCCATTCCATTCCTCTCCATTCCTCTACCCTCCATTCCTCTCCATTCCACTAGACTCCACTTCTTTCCATTCCACTCCATTCCACTTCACTCCATTCCATTCCACTCCACTGCACTCCATTCCACTCCACTCCACTCCATTCCACTCCACTCCACTCCACTCCACTCCATTCCATTTAATTCCACTCCATTCCATTCCAATCCTTTCTTTCCACAGGATCTCACTCTGTCACAAAGGCTGGAGTACAGTCGCACAATCTCAGCTCACATTTCATTTCGCCATTCCGTTCCGTTCCATTCCTTTCCATTCCATTCCATTTCACTGCACTCCACTCCACTCCACTCAATTCCACTCCCCTCCACTCCAATGCATTCGTTTCCATTCCATTCCATTCCACTTCTTTCTTTTGACAAGATATCCCTCTGTCACTCAGGCTGTGGCGCAGTCGCACAATCTCTGCACAATTTTCTCCATTCCATTCTGTTCTGTTCTGCTCTGTTCCGTTCTGTTCCTTTCCTTTCGGTTTCGTTCCAATCCGTTCCACTCCACTCCACTCCACTCCACTCCACTCCACTACATTCCATTACATCCGACTCTGTTCCCTACCATTCCACCCCTCTCCACTCCACTGCACTCCACGCCATTCAACTCCATCCCATTCCATTCCACTCCATTCCACTGCACTCCACTTCACCGCACTCCACTCCACTTCATTCCATTCCTTTCCATCCCATTCCATTCATCTCCATTCCACTCCACTCCACTCCACTCCACTCCACTCCAGTCCACTCAATTCCATTCCATTCTATTCCACTTCATTCCATTCCCTTGCATTCCATTCCATTTCTTTTTCTTTCAAGAGTATCTCACTCTGTCACCCAGCCTGGAGTGCAGTGGCACAATCTCAGCTCACATTTCACCTCACCATTCCATTCCATTCCATTCCATTCCTTTCCATTCCACTGCACACCACTCCACTCCACTCAATTCCACTCCACTCCACTGGTATTCATTTGCTGACATTCCATTCTAATATTTTCCATTCTACTCCTCTCTTTCGACAGGATCTCCCTCTGTCACACATGCTGTAATGCAGTGGTACAATCTCAGCACACGTTTCTTCCTTCCATTCCATTGCAATCCATTCCCTTCCATTCCACTCCATTCCATTCAAATCCACTCCACACCACAGCACGCCACTGCACTCAACTCCATTCCACTCCACTCCACTACACTCCATTCCTCTCCATTGCATTCCACCCCACTCCTCTCCATTCCAATCCACTCAACTCCATTCCATTCCACTCCACTTCATTCCACTGCATTCCATTACACTCCATCCCCTTCCACTCCAATTCACTCCACTCCATTTCAATCCACCCATTCCACTCCACTCTACTCAACTCCATTCCATTCCACTCCACTCCGTTCAATTCCACTCCACTTCATTCCTTTCCAATCCATTTTATTCCATTCCATTTAGTTACACTCCTCTCCATTTCATTCTACTCCCCTCCATTCCATTCGATTCCATTCCACTCCTCTCCATTTCATTGCACTTCACTCCACTCCGTTCCACTCCACTCCACTCCATTTCACTCCACTCCATTCCAGTTCAACCCACTCCAATCCACTTCACTCTACTACATGCCACAGCACTCCCCTCCATTCCACTCCACTACTTCCCACTCCCATCTTCTCCACTCCACTCCACTCCATTCCACTCCACTCCATCCCATTCCACTCCACTCCACTCCATTCCATTCCTCTCCATTCCTCTCCCCTCCATTCCTCTCCATTCCGCTCGACTCCACTCCTTTCCATTCCACTTCACCCATTCCATTCCACTCCAGTCCACTCCATTCCACTCCATTCCACTCCAGTCCACTCCACTCCACTCCACTCCACTCCATTCCATTCCATTCCATTCCATTCCACTCCTTTCCTTTACAATCTTTTCTTTCCACAGGGTCTTACTCTGTCACAAACGCTGGAGTGCAATGGCACAATCTCAGCTCACATTTCATTTTTCCATTCTATTCCGTTCCATTCCATTCCATTCCATTCCATTCCACTGCACTGCACTCCACTCCACTCAATTCCACTCGCCTCCACTCCAATGCATTCGTTTCCATTCCATTCCATTCCACTCCTTTCTTTTGACAAGATATCCCTCTGTCACTGAGGCTGTAGCGCAGTGGCACAATCTCTGCACAAATTTCTGCATTCCATTCCGTTCCATTCCGCTCTGTTCCATTCTGTTCTGTTCCTTTCGGTTTCGTTCCAATCCGTTCCACTCCACTTCACGCCAATCCACTACATTCCATTGCATCCGACTCCATTCGCTACCATTCCACCCCTCTCCACTCCACTGCACTCCACTCCATTCCACTCCATCCCATTCCATTCCACGCCATTCCACTGCAATCCACCCCACTCCACTCCACTTCATTCCATTCCTTTCCTTCCCATTTCATTCCTCTCCATTCCACTCCGCTCCACTTCACTCCGCTCTACTCCAGTCCACTCCATTCCATTCCATTTGATTCCACTCCATTCCATTCCCTTGCATTCCATTCCATTTCTTTTTCTTTCGAGAATATCTCACTCTGTCACCCAGCCTGGAGCGCAGTGGCACAATCTCAGCTCACATTTCACCTCAACATTCCATTCCATTCCATTTCACTGCACACCACTCCACTCTACTCAATTCCACTCCACTCCATTTCGAACCACACAATCCACTCCCCTCCACTCGACTCCATTCCATTCCACTCCACTCCAATCCATTCCTTTCCATTCCATTCCATTCCACTCCTTTCTTTTGACAGGATCTCCCTCTGTCATTCAGGCTGTAGCACAGTAGCATATCTGCACACATTTCTCCATTCAGCTCCGTTCTGTTCCATTCTGTTCCATTCTGTTTCATTCCTTTCCATTTCGTTCCACTCTGTTCCACTCCACTCCACTCCTCTCCACTACATTTCATAACATCTGATTTTATTCCTTTCCATTCCACTCCATTACACTCCATTCCTCTCTTTCCACAGGATCTCACTCTGTCACACAGCCTGGAGTGTAGTGGCACAATCTCAGCTCACATTTCAATTCACCATTCCATTCCATTATATTCCATTCCACTGCACTCCACTCCACTCAACTCCATTCCACTCCACTCCAATCCATTCCATGACATTCCATTCCAATCCCTTGCATTCCACTCCTTTCTTTCGACAGCATCTCCCTCTGTCACACAAGTTGTAGTGCAGTGGCATAATCTCAGAACACATTTCTTCATTCCAATCCATTCCATTCCCTTCTATTCCACTCCATTCCATTCCATTCCAGTCCACTCCACTCCACTCCGCTCCATTTCATACCATTCCATTCCACTCCACTTCAATCCATTCCACTCTGCTCCACTACATTAAACTCCATTCCATTCCCCTCCACTTCATTCCATTCAATTCCACTCTATTCCATTCCACTCCACTCCACTCCATTACACTCCACTACACTCCACTCCATTCCCTCGCACTCCACTCCAATCCATTCCATTCCGTTCCATTCCATTGCATTCCATTCCTTTCTTTTGGCAGGATCACTCTGTCACACAGGCTGTAGGCGCATTGGCACAATATCAGCACACATTTCTCCATTCTGTTCCGTTCTGTTCCATTCTGTTTCGTTCTGTTCCATTCTGTTCCGTTCTGTTTCATCCCTTTCCGTTTCGTTCCACTCCGTTCCACTCCACTCCATTCCACTCCACTGCATTCCATTACATCTGATTCCATTCATCTCCATTCCACTGCTCTCCACTCCACTGAAATCCAATCAACTCCATTCCACTGCATCCCACTCCATTCCGCTCCATTCCACAGCACTCCATTCCACCCCACTCCACTCCACTTCATTCCAATCCTTTCCATCCCTTTCCATCCCTCTCCATTCCCCTCCACTGCACTTAACTCCACTCCACTCCAGTCGACTTCATTCCATTCCATTCCCCTGCATTCCATTCCATTCCATTCTTTCGAGAGTATCTCACTCTGTCACACAGCCTGGAGTGCAGTGGCACAATCTAGGCACATATTTCTCCATTCCGTTTCTTTGTGTTCCATTCTGTTAGATTCCGTTCCACTCCACTCCAGTCAAATCCACTACGTTCCACTACATCTGATTCCATTCCACTCCATTCCACTTCACTCCACTGCATTCCACTTCACTCAAATCTACTCCATACCATTACATTCCACTCCATTCCACTGCATTCCACTCCACCCCAATCCATGCCACTTCATTCCATTCCATTCCACCTCATTCCATTCTTCTCCATTCCACTCCACTCTACTTCACTCCACTCCACTACACTCCAGTTCACTCCACTCCACTACACTCCAGTTCACTCCATTCCATTCCATTCCATTCCACTGCAATTCATTCCAATCCTTTCTTTCGAGAGTATCTCACTCTGTCACCGAGTCTGCAGCGCAGTGGCACAATCTCAGCTCACATTCCATTCTGCTCCGTTCGGTTCCATTTGGTTCCGTTCCATTCCATTCCGCTCCGCACCACTCTGCTCCTCTCCAATCCTCTCCATTCCATTCCATTCCATTGCATTTTACTCCACTACACTCCATTCCACTCAAGTCGACTCCATTCCACTCCACTCCACTACATTCCATTCCATTCCACTCCATTACATTCCATTCCACTCTACTCCATTCCACTCCAATTCATTCCACTCCACTACATTCCATTCCACTCAACTCCATTCCACCCCATCCCATTCCAATCCACTCCACTCCACTCCATTCTATTCCATTCCACTCCATTGCATTCCATTCCACTCTATTCCATTCCTCTCCACTCCACTCCACTCCAATCCATTCCAATCCATTCCAATCCCTTCCATTTCATTCCATTCCATTCCTTTCAACTCCAATCCATTCCATTCCACACCACTCCATTTCACACCACTCCACTGCACTCCACTCCACTCCTTTCCATTCCATTCCACTCCATTCCTTTCTTTCCACAGGATCTCTTTGTGAAAAGCTGGAGTGCCATGGCACAATCTCAGCTCACATTACTTTTCACCATTCCATTGCATTCCATTCTGGCCCATTCCATTCCATGCCATTTCCCTCCACTCCCCTGCAATCCACTGCATTCCATTCCACTCCATCCCATTCCATACACCTCCATGCCAATCCACCCCACTGCACTCCACTCCCCTCTACTCCATTCCACTCCACTGCATTCCATTCCATTCCAGTCCACTCCACTCCATTCCATTCCCTTCCATTCCACCCCACTCCAATCAATTCCACTCCATTCCTTTCCATTCCATTCCACTCCGTTCAATTCCTTTCCACCCCACTCGACTAGATTCCTTTCCACTCTATTCCACTCTATTCCACTCCACTCCTTACAACTCCACTCCACACAACTCCACTCCACTCCACTCCATTCCATTCTGTACTACTCCACTCCATTTCACTCCATTCCACTTCACTCCTTTGCACTTCATTCCACTCCTTTCCACTCCATTCCTATCCATTCCAGTCCTCCCCACTCCACTCCACTCCATTCCATTCCTCTGAACTCCACACCATTCCACTCCAATATATTCCACTCCACTCCATTCCATTCCACTCCACTCCAATCCATTCCATTCCCTTCCAATCCCTTCCATTCCATTCCATTCCATTCCATTCCATTCCATTCCATTCCATTCCATTCTTTTCAAATCCAATCCATTCCATTCCACACCACTCCATTCCACACCACTCCACTACACTGCACTCCCCTCCTTTCCATTCCATTCCACCCCCTTCCAGTCCATTCCTTTCTTTCCACAGGATCTCAGTGTCACAAAAGCTGGAGTGACGTGGCACAATCTCTGCTCACATTTCTTTTCACTATTCCATTGCATTGCATTCCATTCCATCCCATTCCATTCCATGCCATTTCCCTCCACTCCCCTGCTCTCCACTCCATTCCATTCCACTCCATCCCATTCCATTCGCCTCCATTCCAATCCACTCCATCCCATTCCATTCACCTCCATTCCAATCCACTCCAATGCACTCCCCTCCTCTCCATTCAACTCCATTTCATTCGACTCCACTACATACCATTCCATTCCAGTCCACCCCACTCCTGTCCATTCCATTCCACTCCATTCCACTCCACTCCAATAGATTCCACTCCATTCGTTTGCATTCCATTCCACTCCATTCAATACCTTTCCACTCCAGTCCATTAGATTCCATTCCACTCTAATCCACTCCATTCCACTCCAATCCATATAACTCCATTCCACCCCACTTCATTCCATTCGACACTACTCCACTCCTTTCTACTCCATTTCACTCCATTCCTCTCCACTCCATTCCACACAATTCCACTCCATTCCAATCCTTTCCTGTACTCTCCAATCCACTCCACTCCATTCCATTCCATTCCACTGCACTCCACTCCATTTCAATCCAATCTATTCCACTCCACTCCATTCCATTACACTCCACTCCACTCCAGTTCATTCCATTCCACTCCACTCCACTCAACTCCATTGCATTTAATTCCACTCCATTATGTTCCACTCCATTCCACTCCGCTCCATTCTATTCCACTAAAAACCATTCCATTCCATCCCACTCCACTCCACTCCATTCCACTCCACTAGACTCCATTCCATTCCACTCCACTGTACTCCATTCCACTCCACTCCACTCCATTCCATGCCACTCAATTCCATTTCACTCCATTCCATTTCAGTTCACACCATTGCATTCCATTCCACTCCACTGCATTCCATTCCATTCGATACCATTCCATTCGATTCCATTACAATGCATCCCAATCCATTCCACTACATTCCACTTCACTCCACTCCTTTACGCTCCATTCCCCTCAATTCCACTCCATTCAATTCCACTCCATTCCATTCCACTCCACTCCATTCTCCTCCACTCCATTCCACTCCACTACACTCCATTCCATGCCATTCAATTCCATTCCACTCCATTCCACTCTACTCCAGTCCATTCCAATCCATTCCACTCCATTCCACTGCATTCCAGTCCACTCCATTCCATTCCACCCTACCCCAGTCCATTCCAATCCATTCCACTCCATTCCACTGCATTCCAGTCCATTCCACTCCACTCAACTCCACTCCATTCCATGCCATTCCATTCCATTCCATTCCATGCCGTTGCACTCCACTCCATTCCATTTCACTCCACTCCATTCCATTCCATTTGATTCCACTCCACTTCATTCCACTCCACTCCACTGCATTCCACTCCACTCTATTCCAGTCCACTGCACTCCATTTCACTCCACTCCACATCACCCCACTCCAATCAACTCCAATCTATTCCACTCCACTCCATTCCATTTCATTCCATTCCACTTCACTCCAATCCACTGCACTCCACTCCACCGAATTCCACTCCATTCCACTCCATTCCTTTCCATTCTATTCCACTCCACTCCTCTCCACTCCATGCCACTCCACTCAATGGCATTCTACTCCAATCCACTCCACTTTATTCCAGTACATTAAACTTCACTCCACTCCATTCCAATCCAATCCACTTCATTCCACTGCACTCCACTCAGTTCTATTCCATTCCATTCCACTCCATTCCATTCCAGTCCACTCCAATCTACTACATTCCACTCCATTACACTCCACTCTACTACATTCCACTCCATTCCACTCCATTCCATTCCATTCCACTCCATTCCATTCCTCTGCATTCCACTCCACTCAACTCCATTTTATCCATTCACCTCCATTCCACTCCATTGTACTCCACTCCATTCCTTTCCATTACACTCCATTCCCCTCCACTCCATTCCATTTCACTCCTTTCCTTTCCATTCCAGTCCACAACATTCCATTCCACTCCACTCGACTCCACTCCATTCCACTCCAATCAATTCCGCTACATTCAACTCGATTCTATTCCTATCCATTGCAATCCACTCTATTCCATTTCACTCCACTCCACTCCATTCCATTCTACTCCAGTGCATTCATCTCCATTCCACTCCACTCCACTCCATTCCACTCCACTCCATTCCACTCCACTGCATTTCATTCCATTCCACTCCACTCCATTCTAATCCACTCCTTTCCAATCCACTCCACTCCATTCCATTCCATTTCACTCCACTCCTGTCCATTCCAAACGATTCCACTTTATTCCACTCCACTCCACTCCTTTCCCCTCTACTCTAATCCATTCCACTCCATTCCCCTCCATTCCATTACATGATATTCCTCTCCAATTCACTCCACTCCACTACATTCCATTCCATTCCATTTCATTCCACTCCACTTCATTCCACTCCACTCCACTGCATTCGACTCCACACTATTCCAGTCCACTCCACTCCATTTCACTCCAATCCACATCACCCCACTCCACTCAAGTCCATTCCATTCCACTCCACTCCATTCCTTTCCATTCCAATGCACTTCACTCCACTCAACTCCATCCCAGTCCATTCCATTCCTCTCCATTCCACTGCACTCCTTTCCATTCCATTCCACTCCACTCCACTCCAATCCATCTCACTCTACTCCATTCCACTCCACTACACTCCATTCCAATCCATTCCACTCCACTCCACTCCATTCCAATCCATGCCACTTCATTCCACTGCACTCCACTGCATTCAATTCCATTCCAGTCCATTCCATTTCTTTCCACTCCATTCCATTCCATTCCACTCCACTCTAATACATTCCACTCCACTCCACTCCACTCCATTCCATTCCATTCCACTCCATTCCATTCCACTCCATTGCACTCCACTCCACTCCATTTTACTCCATTCACCTCCATTACACTCCATTGGACTCCACTGCATTCCACTTCTCTCCATTCCATTCCATTAGAATATATTCCACTCCACTACAGTCCACTCCATTCCACGCCACTCCATTCCACTGAACTCCACTTGATTCCATTCCTATCCTAACCAATCCACTGTATTCCATTCCATTACAATCCATTACATTCAAATCCACTCCACTCCATTCCACTCCAATTCATTCAACTAAATTCTGCTCCACTCCATTCCACTCTCTCCAATACATTCCATTCCATTCCACTCCACTCCACTCCATTCCAACCCAGTCCACTCCATTCAACTCCACTCCACTCCATTCCATGCCATTCCATTCCATTTCACTGCATTCCATTCCACTAATCTCCATTCCATTCCATTCCACTCCATTCAAGTACAGTCCTCTCCACTCCACTACATTCCTTTCCATTCCATTCCATTCCACTCCCCTCCATTCCATTCCACTCCATTCCCTTCCATTCCACTCCATTCCATTCCTCGTCATTCCACTCCACTCCACTCCATTCCACTCCACTCTACTCTATTCCATTCCACTCCACCCTACTCCATTCCATTCCACTCCACTCTACTCCATTCCATTCCATTCCATTCCAATCCATTTGATGGCATTGCACTCTGCTCCATTCCACTCCACTCCATTCCAGTTCACTCTATTCCATTCCATTCCTTACAACTCCATTCCACTCCACTCCACTCCATTCCACCCCATTCCATTCCATTCCATTCCATTCCATTCCATTCCTTTCCACTCCACTCCTTTCCACTCCAATCTACTCCATTCCACTCCACTCCACTCTGTTCCATTACATTCCTTTCCGTTCCTCTTATTCCATTCCACTCCATTCCATTCTAGTCCACTCCACTGCATTTCACTCCACTCCATTCCATTCCACTTCACTCTATTCCATTCCATTCCATTCACTACACTACACTCCCCTCCACTTCTCTCCATTACACTCCATTCCATTCCACTTCACTCCACTCCACTGTATTCCATTCCATTCCACTTCACTCCTTCCAAATCCACTCCATTCTATTGCACTCCATTCCACTCCACTCGATTCCATTCCTCTCCATTACTTTCAATTCCATTCCACTCCATTCCATTTCTTTCAACTCCAATCAATTCCTCTTCCCTCCACTCCAATCCATTCCTTTATATTCCATTCCATTCCACTCCTTTCTTTCAACAGGATCTCCCTCTGTCACTCAGGGTGTGGCACAATCTCGACACACATTGTGCAGTGGCACAATCTCGACACACATTTCTCCACTCCATTCCGTTCCATTCTTTTCTGTTCCATTCTGCTTAATTCCTTTCCATTTCGTTCCACTCTGATCCTCTCCACTCCACTCCAATGCATTCCATTACATCTGATTCCATTCCACTCCATTCCACTCCTTTCCACTCCACTGCACTCCACTCTACTTCATTCCACTGCATCCTCTTCCATTCCGCTCCATTCCACTGCACTCTTCTCCACCCCACTGCACTCCACTTCCTTCCATTCCTTTCCATTCTATTTCATTCCTTTCCATTCCCCTCCACTACACTTAACTCCACTCCAATCCAGTCCACTCCATTATTGTCCATTCCATTCCATTCCATTCCCCTGAATTCCATTCCATTCCTTTCTTTTTTTTAAGGAAACAAATTATGTTTAGAAATTTATATTTTAAAAATGCATTTACGTATTATGAAGAAACATCAGACAAACCAAAATTGAGGAACATTCTACAAAAGACCTAACTGGTACTCTTCAAAAACGACAAAGTCATTGTGAGCAACGAAAGACTAAAAAATATCTGTGAGATTACAGAAGATCTAGATGGTAGTATTAAATGCAACATGATAGCATGCATTGTATTATGAAACAGAAACAGGATTATTTGGAACATTTGGTGCAATCAAATCAAATCTATAGTATAGTTATGGCATCAAAGTTTAGTTTTTTGTTCTGATAAATATATCATGTTATTTAAGATTTTCAAGAAGAAGGGAAACTAATTGAAGGGCATAATTCTCAGTATTACCTATGCAACTCTTTTAAAAATCTAAAATCAATTAAAACACTATAGACAATGTTTTTGAAATGATAGCTTGTATTTAAATTTACTATCTAATACTTTGTTTCTTTTCATTTTTCTAATTAGGTGATTAATTAATTTGTTATTATTATACTTTAGGTTTTATGGTACATGTGCGCAATATGCAGGTTAGTTACATATCTACACATGTGCCATGCTGGTGCACTGCACCCATTAACTCGTCATCTAGCATTAGGTATATCCCCCAATGCTATCCCTCCCCCCTCCGCCCACCCCACAACAGTCCCCAGAGTGTGATGTTCCCCTTCCTGTGTCCATGTGTTCTCATTGTTCAATTCCCATCTATGAGTGAGAATATGCGGTGTTTGGTTTTTTGTTCTTGTGAGAGTTTACTGAGAATGATGATTTCCAATTTCATCCATGTCCCTACAAAGGACATGAACTCATCATTTTATATGGCTGCATAACATTCCATGGTGTATATGGGCCACATTTTCTTAATCCAGTCTATCATCGTTGGACATTTGGGTTGGTTCCAAGTCTTTGCTATTGTGAATAATGCCACAATAAACATACGTGTGCATGTGTCTTTATAGCAGCATGATTTATAGTCCTTTGGGTATATATCCAGTAATGGGATGGCTGGGTCAAATGGAATTTCTAGTTCTAGATCCCTGAGGAATCGCCACACTGACTTCCACAATGGTTGAACTAGTTTACAGTCCCACCAGCAGTGTAAAAGTGTTCCTATTTCACCACATCCTCTCCAGCATCTGTTGTTTCCTGACTTTTTAATGATTGCCGTTGTAACTGGTATGAGATGGTATCTCATTGTGGTTTTGATTTGCATTTCTCTGATGGCCAGTGATGGTGAGCATTTTTTCATGTATTTTTTGGCTGCATAAATGTCTTCTTTTGAGAAGTGTCTGTTCATGTCCTTTGCCCACTTTAATGGGGTTGTTTGTTTTTTCTTGTAAATTTGTTTGAGTTCATTGTAGATTCTGGATATTAGCCATTTGTCAGATGAGAAGCTTGCGAAAATTTTCTCCCATTTTGTAGGTTGCCTGTTCACTCTGATGGTAGTTTATTTTGCTGTGCAAAAGCTGTTTAGTTGAATTAGATCCAATTTGTCAATTTTGGCTTTTGTTGCCATTGCTTTTGGTGTTTTAGACATGAAGTCCTTGCCCATGCCTCTGCACTGAATGGTAATGCCTAGGTTTTCTTCTAGGGTTTTTATGGTTTTACATCTAACATTTAAGTCTTTAATCCATCTTGAAATGATTTTTCTATAAGGTGTAAGGAAGGGATCCAGTTTCAGCTTTCTAAATATGGCTAGCCAGTTTTCCCAACACTATTTATTAAATAGGGAATCTTTTCCCCATTGCTTGTGTTTTTCAGGTTTGGGGGCAGGGCACAGACAAACAAAAAGACAGCAGTAACCTCTACAGACTTAAATGTCCCTGTCTGAGAGCTTTGAAGAAAGCAGTGGTCCTCCCAGCACGCAGATGGAGATCTGACAACGGGCAGACTGCCTCCTCAAGTGGCTCCCTGACCCCTGACCCCTGAGCAGCCTAACTGGGAGGCACCCTTCAGCAGAGGCAGACTGACACCTCACAAGGCCGGGTACTCCAACACACTTGCAGCTGAGGGTCCTGTCTGTTGGAAGGAAAATTAACAAACAGAAAGGACATCCACACCAAAACCCATTTGTACATCACCATCCTCAAAGACCAAAAGTAGATAAAACCACAAAGATTGGAAAAAACGAAGCAAAAAATCTGGAAACTCTAAAAAGCAGAATGTCTCTCCTTCTACAAAGGAATGCAGTTCCTCACCAGCAACGGAACAAAGCTGAATGGAGAATGACTTTGACGAGCTGAGAGAAGAAGGCTTCAGATAATCAAATTACTCCGAGGTACCGGAGGATATTCATACCAAAGGCAAAGAAGTTGAAAACTTTGAAAAAAATTTAGAAGAATGTATAACTAGAATAACCAATACAGAGAAGTGCTTAAAGGAGCTGATGGAGTTGAAAACCAAGGCTCGAGAACTACGTGAAGAATGCAGAAGCCTTAAGAGCCGATGCGATCAAATGGAAGAAAGAGTATCAGCAATGGAAGATGAAATGAATGAAATGAAGTGAGAAGGGAAGTTTAGAGAAAAAAGAATAAAAAGAAACGAACAAAGCCTCCAAGAAATATGGGACTATGTGGAAAAGACCAAATCTCCGTCTGATTGGTGTACCTGAAAGTGACGGGGAGAATGGAACCAAGTTGGAAAACACTCTGCAGGATATTATCCAGGAGAACTTCCGCAATCTAGCAAGGCAGGCCAACATTCAGATTCAGGAAATACAGAGAACGCCACAAAGATACTCCTCGAGAAGAGCAACTCCAACACACATAATTGTCAGATTCACCAAAGATGAAATGAAGGAAAAAATGTTAAGGGCAGCCAGAGAGAAAGGTCGGGTTACCATCAAAGGGAAGCCCATCAGACTAACAGCAGATCTCTCGGCAGAAACTCTACAAACCAGAAGAGAGTGGGGGCCAATATTCAACATTCTTAAAGAAAAGAATTTTCAACCCAGAATTTCATATCCAGCCAAATTAAGCTTCATAATAAAGGAGAAATAAAATCCTTTACAGAGAAGCAAATGCTGAGAGATTTTGTCACCACCAGGCTTGCCCTAAAAGAGCTCCTGAAGGAAGCACTAAACATGGAAAGGCACAACCTGTACCAGCCACTGCAAAATCATGCCAAAATGTAAAGACCATCGAGACTAGGTAGAGACTGCATCAACTAATGAGCAAAATAACCAGCTAACACCAGAATGACAGGATCAAATTCACACATAAAAATATTAACTTTAAATGTAAATGAATTAAATGCTCCAACTAAAAGACACAGACTGGCAAATTGGATAAAGAGTCAAGCCCCATCAGTGTGCTGTATTCAGGAAACCCATCTCACGTGCAGAGACACACATAGGCTCAAAATAAAAGGATGGAGGAAGATCTACCAAGCAAATGGAAAACAAAAAAAGGCAGGGGTTGCAATCCTGGTCTCTGAGAAAACAGACTTTAAACCAACAAAGATCAAAAGAGACAAAGAAGGCGATTACATAATGGTAAAGGGATCAATTCAACAAGAAGAGTTAACTATCCTAAATATATATGCACCCAATACAGGAGCACCCAGATTCATAAATCAAGTCCTGAGTGACCTACAAAGAGACTTAGACTCCCACACATTAATAATGGGAGAGTTAACACCCTACTGTCAACATTAGACAGATCAACAAGACAGAAAGTCAACAAGGATACCCAGGAATTGAACTCAGCTCTGCACCAAGTGGACCTAATAGCACCAAGTGGACCTAATAGACATCTACAGAACTCTCCACCCCAAATCAACAGATTATACATTTTTTTTCAGCACCATACCACACCTATTCGAAAATTGACCACATACTTGGAAGTAAAGCTCTCCTCAGTAAATGTAAAAGAATAGAAATTATAACAAACTGTCTCTCAGATCACAGTGCAATCAAGCTAGAACTCAGGATTAAGAATCTCACTCAAAACCGCTCAACTGCATGGAAACTGAACAACCTGCTCCTGAATGACTACTGGGTACATAACGAAATGAAGGCAGAAATAAAGATGTTCTTTGAAACCAACGAGAACTAAGACACAACATACCATAATCTTTAGGATGTATTCAAAGCAGTGTGCAGAGGGAAATTTATAGCACTAAATGCCCACAAGAGAAAGCAGGAAAGATCCAAAATTGACACCATAACATCGCAATTAAAAGAACTAGAAAAGCAAGAGCAAACACATTCAAAAGCTAGCAGAAGGCAAGAAATAACTAAAATCACAGCAGAACTGAAGGAAATAGAGACACAAAAAACCCTTCAAAGAATTAATGAATGCAGGAACTGGTTTTTTGAAAGGATCAACAAAATTGATAGACTGCTAGCAAGGTTAATAAAGAAAAAAAGAGAGAAGAATCAAATAGATGCAATAAAAAATGATAAAGGGGATATCACCATCGATCCCACAGAAACACAAACTACCATCAGAGAATATTACAAACACCTCTATGCAAATAAACTAGAAAATCTAGAAGAAATGGATAAATTCCTGGACACATACACTCTCCCGACTAAACCAGGAAGAAGTTGAATCCCTGAATAGACCAATAACAGGAGCTGAAATTGTGGCAATAATCAATAGCTTACCAACCAAAAAGAGTCCAGGACCAGATGGATTCCCAGCCGAATTCTATCAGAGGTACAAGCAGGAGCTGGTACCATTCCTTCTGAAACTATTCCAATCAATAGAAAAAGAGGGAATCCTCCCTAACTCATTTTATGAGGCCAGCATCATCCTGATACCAACGCCGAGCAGAGACACAACCAAAAAAGAGAATTTTAGACCAATATCCTTGATGAACATTGATGCAAATATCCTCAATAAAATATTGGCAAACCGAATCCAGCAGCACATCAAAAAGCTTATCCACCATGATCAAGTGGGATTCATCCCTGGGATGCAAGGCTGGTTCAATATATGCAAATCAATAAATGTAATCCAGCATATAAACAGAACCAAAGAGAAAAACCACATGATTATCTCAATAGATGCAGAAAAGGCCTTTGACAAAATTCAACATCCCTTCATGCTAAAAACTGTCAATAAATTAGGTATAGATGGGACGTATCTCAAAATAATAAGAGCTATCTATGACAAACCCACAGCCAATATCATACTGAATGGGCAAAAACTGGAAGCATTCCCTTTGAAAACTGGCACAAGACAGGGATGCCCTCTCTCACCACTCCTATTCAACATAGTGTTGGAAGTTCTGGCCTGGGCAATTAGGCAGGTGAAGGAAATTAAGGGTATTCAGTTGGGAAAAATGGAAGTCAAATTGTCCCTGTTTGCAGATGACATGATTATATATCTAGAAAAACCCATTGTCTCAGCTCAAAATCTCCTTAAGCTGATAAGCAACTTCAGCAAAGTCTCAGGAAACAAAATCAATGTACAAAAATCACAAGCATTCTTATACACCAACAACAGACAAACAGAGAGCCAAATCATGAGTGAACTCCCATTCACAATTGCTTCAAAGAGAATAAAATACCTAGGAATCCAACTTACAAGGGACGTGAAGGACCTCTTCAAGGAGAACTACGAACCACTGCTGAAGGAAATAAAAGAGGATACAAACAAATGGAAGAACATTCCATGCTTATGGGTAGGAAGAATAAATATCGTGAAAATGGCCATACTGCCCAAGGTAATTTACAGATTCAATGCCATCCTCATCAAGCTACCAATGACTTTCTTCACAGAATTGGAAAAACTACTTTAAAATTCATATGGAACCATTCCTTTCCATTCCATTCCATTCCACTGCACTCCACTCCACTGCACTCAATTCCACTAAACTCCACTCCAATCCATTCCATGACATTCCATTCCATTCCCCTCCTTTCCACTCCTTTCTTTCGACAGGATCTCCCTCTGTCACACAAGCTGTAGTGCAATGGCACAATCTCAGCACACATTTCTTCATTCCATTCCATTCCTTTCCCTTCTATTCCACTCCATTCCATTCCACTCCACTCCTCTCCATTCCAATACATTCCACTCCATTATACTCCACTCCATTCCATTTCACTCCATTCCATTCCAATCCATTCCACTCTATTCCACTCCACTGCTCTCCATTCCACTCCATTCCACTCCATTAAACTCCATTCAATTCCATTCCACTCCACTCCAATCCATTCCACTCTATTCCATTCCACTCCACTCCACTCCATTCCATTCCATTCCATTAAAATCCATTCCATTCCATTTCGTTCCACTGCTTTCCATTCCATTCCTTTCTTTCGAGAGTACATCACTCGCTCAGCCATCCTTGTGCGCTGTTGCACAATCTCAGCTCTCATTCCATTCGTTTCTGTTCTAATCCTGTTCCGTTCTGCTCTTCTCTGCTCCGCTCCGCTCCATGCACTCCATTCCATTTCATTCCATTCAAATCAATTCCGCTCCACTCCACTCCAATCCATTCCATTCCATTCCATTGCATTCCTTTCCTTCGACAGGATCTCCCTCTGTCACACAGGTGCAATTGTACAATGTCAGCACACATTTCTCCATTCCGTTCCGTTCCGTTCCATTTCGTTCTGTTCTGTTCCATTCGGTTCCATTCCACTCCGTTGCAATCCACTCCACTACACTCCACTATATTCCATTACATCTCACTCTATTCCAATCCCTTCAACTCCTCTCCACTCCATTGTACTCCACTCCACTCTATTCCACTCCATCTCATCCCATTCTGCTCCATTCCACTGCACTCCTCTCCACCCCACTCCACTCCACTTCATTCCATTCCATTCCAACCCATTCCATTCTTCTCCATTCCCCTCCATTTCCCTTCACTCCACTCCACTCCAGTCCACTCCACTCCATTCCATTCAATTCCATTCCACTGCATTCCATTCCATTCCTTTCATGCGAGAGTATCTAACTCTGTCTCACAGCCTGGAGAGTAGTGGCACAATCTCAGCTTCCATTCCATGCCATTGCATTCCATTCCATTTCATTCCACTCCATTCCACTCCGTTGCATTCCACTAGACTCCACTACATTCCATTCCACTCCATTTCACTCCGTCCCATTCCAATCAATTCCATGCTATTCCACTCTCCTCCACTCCAATCCACTACACTCCATTCCACTTCATTCCCTTCCCCTCCATTCCATTCCATTCCTTTCCTTTCCATTCCATTGTATTACACTCCACTCCACTCCATTCCATTCCACTCAACTCAAATCCACTCCATACAATAACATTCAATTCCACTTCACTCCATTCCACTCCCCTACACTCCAGTCCACTCCATTCCATTCCACTCCATTCCATTCCACTCCACTCCATTCCACTCCACTCCATTCCACTGCAGTGCACTCTATTCCATTCCATTCCACTCCATTCCACTCCACTCCACTACATTCCAATCCGTTCTACTCCATTCCACTCCACTCCATTCCATTCCATTCCATTCCATTCCATTCCACTCCTTTCCAATCCACTCCATTCCATTCTATTCCATTCCACTCCATTTCATTCCATTCCACTCTACTCCATTCCAATCCAATTCATTCCACTCCACTCAATTCCATTCCATTCCATTCAACTCCATTGCAGTCCACCCCACTCCATTCCACTCCAGTCCGATCCATTCCATTGCATTCCACTACATTCCACTCCAATCCACTCCACTTCACTCCACTCCACTCCATTCCATTCCACTCCACTCCATTCCACTGCACTCTATTCCATTCCACTGCATTCCACTCCTTTCCACTCCACTCCAGTCCATTCACTCAACACTACTCAACTCCACATAATTCCATTGCATTAGATTCCACTCCATTCCATTACATTCTACTCCTTTCCAGTCCACACCACTCTACTCTACAACAATCTACTCCACTTCATTCCCTTCCATTCCACTCCACTCCATTCCATTCAATTCCACTCCATAACACTCCATTCCATTCCACTCCACTCCATTCCACTCCACTCCATTCTATTTCATTCGATTCCATGCCACTCCACTCCACTCCATTCCATTCCACTTCACTCCACTCCACTTCACTCCAATTCATTCCACTTCACTCATTTCCATGCCATTCCATTCCATTGCACTCCACTCCATTCCATTCCACTCCACTCTCCCTTCTACTCCACTTCTCTCCATTCCATTCCACTCCACTCCATTCCGCTCCATTCCATTCCACTCCACTCCATTCCACTCCATTCCAGTGCATGCCATTCCATTCCACTCCACTCTACTACACTTCATTCCACTGCGTTCAACTCCATTCTGCTCCACTCCACTCCATTCCTGTCCACTACATTCCATGACATTTGATTCCATTCCATTCCATTCCACTCCACTCCATTCCATTCCACTCCACTCCTCTCAATTCTACTGCACTTCTCTCCATTACATTCCATCTCATTCCACTCCATTCCACTCTACTCCACTGAATTCCATTCCGTTCCATTCCACTCCACTCCACTCCATTATAACCCATTCCACTCCATTCCACTCGGCTGCAATCCATTCCTGTCCACTCTACTCAATTCCATTCCATTCCACCTCTTTCCATTCCATTGCACGCCATTCCACTCCACCCACTCCACTCCACTCCAATCCTCTCCATTACACTCCACTTCTCTCCATTCCATTCCATTGCATTCCACTCCACTCCATTCCATTACACTCTACTCCTCTCCATTCTACTCCACTTCTCTCAATTACATTCCATTCTATTCCTCTCCATTCCATTCCAATCCACTCCACTGAACTCCACTCCATTCCATTCCACTGCATTCCATTCCACTGCATTCTACTCCACTCAACTCCACTCCCCTGGATTCCATTCCATTCCACTCCACTCCATCCCATTCCACTGCACTCCTTTCCAGTCCACTCTACTCCATTCCATTCCATTCCATTCCATCCCACTCCATTCCATTCCATTCCACTCCTTTCCATTCAATTACACTCCATTCCATTCCATTCCACTCCTTTCAATTCCATTACACTCCATTCCACTCCACTCCACTTCACTCCATTGCATCATGTTCCATTCCATTCCACTCCATTCCTTTCCATTCTATTGCATTCCATTCCATTCCACTCCACTTCATTTCAATACACTCCACTCCACTCCATTCCACTCCATTCCATTCCATTCCATACCATTGAACTCTATTCCATGCCATTCCACTTCATTCCACTCCATTCCATTCCATTCCATTCAATTTCACTCAATTCCATACCGTTCCATTCAATTCCTTTCCATTCCACTCCGTTTCACTCCACTCCACTCCAGACCACTACATTCCATTACATCCGATTCCATTCCACTCCATTACAATCCTCTCTACTCCACTGCACTCCATTCCAGACTATCCCACTCCATCCCATTCCATTTCCCTCCATTCCACTGCAATCTTCTTCATCAGACTCCATTCCACTTCACTCCATTCCATTCCATGCCATTCCTCTCTCTTCCACTCCACTCCACTTCATTACACTCCACTCCAATCCACTCCATTTCCTCTACTACACTGCACTCCACTCCTCTTCTCAATTTTACACTCCATTCCATTCTATTCAGTTCGATTCCATTCAATTCCATTCCAATCTACTCCACTCCAATCCACTGTATTCCATTCCATTCCACTCCATTCTACTCCTCTCCATTGCACTACACTCCATTCCACTCCGCTCCATTGCACTACACTCCATTCCACTCCACTTAACTCCAATCCTGTCCATTCCATTCCACTCTATTCCACTCCACTACATTCTATTCCATTCCACTCCAATCCAATCAACTACACTCCATTCCATTCCATTGCATTCCTCTCCATTCCACTCCACTTAATTCCATTCCATCCCATTCCAATCCATGCCACTCCACTCCACTCCATTCCCCTATATTCCACTCCAATCCATTTCACTCCATTCCATTCTGCTCCATTCCATTCCACTCAATTCCACACAACTCAACTCCATTGCACTCCATTCACCTCCATTCCACTGCACCCCATTACATTCCATTCCATTCCACTCCATTCCTCTCCATTCCACTCCACTCCACTTCACTCCACTCCACTCCAATCCACTCCATTCAACTCCACTCCACTGCACTCCAGTACACTCTACTCCACTCCTCAACATTCCACTCCATTCCATTCCTTTCACTTCCATTTTATTCCACTCCATTCCACTCCACTGATTCCACTCCACTCCATTCCACTCCATTCCATTCCGTTCCATTCCAGTACACTCCATTCCACTCCACTCCACTTCACTCCAATCCACTCCAGTCCAGTCCACTCCATTCCATCCTATTTCCTTCCATTGCATTCCATTCCATTCCTTTCATTCAGGATTATCTCACTCTGTCACACACCATGTAGCCCAGTGGCACAATCTCAGCTTCCATTGCATTCCATTACATTGCATTGCATTCCTTTCCATTCCACTCCACTCCACTACATTCCATTCCACTTCATTTCAATCCATTACATTCCATTCAATTCCATTCAATTATACTCCACTCCACTCCACTTCAGTACATTCTACTACATTCCACTCCATTCCCTTCTGCTCCATTCCATTCGACTCCATTCCACCCCACTCTACTCCATTCCACTCCACTCCATTGCATTCCACTCCATTCCATCGCACTCCACTCCATTCCTATCCACTCCATTCCATTCCACTCAACTCCAATCCACTCCAAACGTTTCCATTCTATTCCACTCCACTCCATTCCTCTCCACTCCACTCCATTCCAATTCATTACACTCCATTACAGTCCACTCCACTCCACTCCGTTCCATTCCATTCCACTTTATTCCACTCCACTCCATTCCATTCCAGTCCATTCCACTCCACCTCATTCCATTCCACTCCATTCCACTCCACTACACTTCATTCCATTCCACTCCATTCCATTCCACTCCACTGCATTACATTCCACTTCATTCCACTGCATTCCACTCCATTCCATTCCATTCCACTCCACTCCACTGCATTCCAATCAATTCCACACCATTCCACTCCAATCCACTCCATTCCATTCCATTCCATTCCACTCCTTTACACTCCACTCCATTGCATGACACTCCACTCCAGTCCAGTCCATGCAATTCCATTCCATTCCATTCCAACCCATTCCATTCCAACCCATTCCGTTATAATTCAATCAGTTCTAGTCCTTTCCACTACACTCAACTCCATAATATTCCATTCTGTTCCATATAATTCCACTCCATTAAATCCGTTCCATACCATTCCACTCCATTTCAATCCATTCAACTCCATTCTACCCCACTCCACTGATTCCACTCCATTCCACTTCACTCCATTCCACTCTACACCTATCCATTCCATTCCACTCCACTCCAATCCACTCCATTCCATTCCAATCAATTCCACTCTTCTCCATTGCATTCCACTCCACTCCACTCCACTCCATTCCATTCCACTAAATTCCATTCCACACCATTCCACTCCACACCATTCCATTCCATTACTCTCCACTCCACTCCACTACATTCAATTCCACTCCACTCCACACAACTCTACTCCACTCCACTGCATTCCATTCCACTCCACTCCACACCACTACACTCCATTGCACTCCACCCCATTCCAATCCACTCCATTCCATTCCATTCCATTCCCCTCCACTAAAGTCCATTCCACTTCTATCCACTCCATTCCACTGCTCTTCACTCCTTTCCATTCTATTCCATTCCACTGCATTCCATTCCACTATACTCCACTCCAATACACTTCATTCCACTCCACTATATTCCATTCCTTTCCAGTCAAATCCATTCCACTCCACCCCACTCCATTCCACTCCACTCTACTGCATTCCATTCCATTCCACTTCCTTCCATCCCACTCCTCTCCATTCCTCTCCTTTCCACTCCATTTGATTCGACTCCATTCCACTCCAATCCACTCCACTTCACTCCACTCCACTCTATTCCACTCCACTATGCTCCACTGAACTCCATTCCACTGCACTCCATTCCATTCAATTCCATTCCATACCACTCCTCTGCACTCCATTCCACTCCATTCCACTCCATTACACTCAACTCCCATCCATTCCATTCCATTCCATTCCATTCCATTCCATTCCATTCCGTTCCGTTCCGTTCCGTTCCATTCCATTCCATTCCATTCTGTTCCGTTCCATTCCATTCCATTCCATTCCACTCCTTAACATTCCATTCTACTCCATTCTAGTCCACTCCACTCCACTCCACTCCATTCCGTTCATTTCCACACTATGCCAAGCCAATACATTTGAGTCCACTCCATTCCACTCCATTCCATTCCATTCCATTCGATTCCATGCCATGCCACTCCTCTCCAATCCACTCAATTCCATTCCACCTCACTCCACTCCACTCCACTCCAATCCATTCCACTCCACGCATTCCCATTCCTTTCCACTCCCTTACATTCTTCTCCATTCCACTCCACTCCATTCCTTTCCACTCCACTCCACTCCATTCCACTCCATTCCACTCTACTACATTCCATTCCACTGCACTCCACTCCACTCCTCTCCATTCATTTCCTCCCCACTCCACACAACTCCACTCCACTCCACTCCATTCCATTCCACTCCACTGCACACGTCTCCACTCCATTCCACTCCACTCCATTCCCCTCCACTCAATTCCGTTCCATTCCCCTCCACTCCACTCCATTCTACTACAATCCACTCCTTTCCAATTCTCTCCACGCCATTCCTTTCTATTCCCTTTCACTCCATTCCATTCCATTCCGCTCTATTCCATTCCAATCCGCTTCATTCCACTCCTGTCCCTTCCTTTCCATTCCATTTCCTTCACTTCCACTCCACTCCATTCCACTCCAATCCACTACATTTCTCTCCTCTGTCCTCCATTCCATTCTATTCCATTCCATTCCATACTACTCCATTCCAATCCACTCCTTTCCACTCCACTCCATTACATTCCATTCTATTCAACTCCAATCCTAGCACACCCTCCATTCCACTCTACTCCACTCAATTCCAATCCATTGCACTCCATTCCACCCTACTCCTCTACACTCGTCTCCACTCCATTCCATTCAGTTCCATACTATTCCACGCCAATCCACTCTACTTCACTCCGCTTCACTCCATTCCATTCCACTCCATTCCACTCCACTCTAATCCACTACATTCCATTCCATTGCATTCCATTCTTTAAAATTCAATTCCACTCCACTCCACTCCATTCCACTCCACTCCACTCCATTCCTCTTAACTCCACTCCATTCCATTCCATTCCATTCCATTCTACTCCATTCCATTCTACTCCATTCCAGTACACTTCATTCCACTCAACTCCACCCCACTCCACTCTACTCCACTACATTCCCTTCCATTCCACTCCACTACATTCCATTCAATTCCTCTCCATTCCACGCCACTCCATTCCACCCCACTCCATTCCACTCCATTCCATTCCATTCCCTTTCACTCCATTCCACTCCATTCCACTCCATTCCAGTGCATTCCATTCCATTCCACTCCACTTCACTCCACCCCATTCATCTCCATTCCACCACATTCTACTTCAATCCATTCCATTCCTCTCCTCTCCATTCCATTCCATTCGATTCAATTCCGTTAAATTCCACTCCACTCCACTCCATGCTATTCCACTCCACTCCACTGCACTTCACTGCATACCATTCCATTCCATTCCACTCCAATCCACTTCATTCCATTCCATTCCACTCTATTCCATTCCATTCCACTCCACTCCATTCCACATCACTCTATTCCACTCCATTCAATTCCACTCCCTTCCTCTCCTCTCCATTCCTTTCCAGTCCATTCCTCTCCACTCCACTCCATTTCGTTCCACTTTAATCCACTGCACTCCATTCCATTGCATTCCATTCCTTAAAATTCCATTCCACTCCACTCCACCCCATTTCACTCCACTCCACTCCATTCCTCTTAACTCCACTCCATTCCATTCCATTCCATTACATTCTACTCCATTCCATTCCATTCTACTCCTTTCCAGTACACTCCATTCCACTCAACTCCACTCCACTCCACTCTACTCCACTATATTCCCTTCCATTCCACTCCACTCTACTCCACTACATTCCCTTCCATTCCACTCCACTCCATTCCATTCAATTCCTCTCCATTCCACGCCACTCCATTCCATTCCACTCCATTCCATTCAATTCCTCTCCATTCCACGCCACTCCATTCCACTCCACTCCATTCCACTCCATTCCATTCCATTCCCTTTCACTCCATTCCACTCCATTCCAGTGCATTCCACTCCATTCCACTCCACTTCACTCCACCCCATTCATCTCCATTCCACCACATTCTACTTCAATCCACTCCATTCCTCTCCTCTCCATTCCATTCCATTCAATTCAATTCCGTTAAATTCCACTCCACTCCACTCCATGCCTTTCCCCTCCACTCCACTGCACTTCACTGCATACCATTCCATTCCATTCCACTGCAATTGACTCCATTCCTTTCCATTCCACTCTATTCCATTCCATTCCACTCCACTCCACTCCATTCCACTTCAGTCTATTCCACTCCATTCAATTCCACTCCCTTCCTCTCCTCTCCATTCCTTTCCAGTCCATACCTCTCCACTCCACTCCATTCCATTCCATTGCATTCCACTCCACTCCACTCCTATACATGTCATTCTATTCAATTCCACTCCATTCCAATCAATTCCATTCAATTACACTCCGTTCCAATCCACTCCAATCCACTTCATTCCAATACATCCGATTCCAGTCCACTCCATTTCACTCCTCTCTACTCCACTGCACTCCACTCCTCTCCATTCCACTCCATTCCACTGCACTCCACTCCACCATTTTCCACTCCACAACATTCCATACAATTCCATCCCATTCCATTCCTCTCCATTCCACTCCATTAAACTCCACTCCATTTCATTGCAATCCACTCCACTCCTGTCCACTCCATTCCATTCCATTTCCTACCACTGCATTCTATTCCATTCCTTTCTTTCGATAGTATCTAACTTTGTCACACATCCTGGAGTGCAGTGGCACAATCTCAGCTACCATTCCATTCCATTGCATTCCATTCCATTCCACTCAATCCGACTCCATTCCCTTCCACTCCAATCCTCTACACTCCATTCCACTCCATTTCACTCCATTCCGTTCCTTTCTATTCCATTCCATTCCACTCCACTCCACTCCAATCCACTTCACTCCATTTTACTCCATTCAACTCCATTCCCTTCCGTTCACTCCCATTCCTATCCATTCCACTCCAATCCACTCCATTCCACTCCACTCCATTCCTTTCCATTCCATTCCATTACACTCCACTCCACTCCTCTCCACTCCATTCCACTCCACTCCAATCGACTTCTCTCCATTCCATTGCATTCCCCTCCACTCCATTCCATTCCACTCTACTCCTCTCCTTTCTACTCCACTTCTCTCAATTCTATTCCTTTCCATTCCACTCCATTCCATTAAAATCCACTGAACTCACTTCCACTCCATTCCATTCCACTGCATTCCATTACACTGCATTCTACTCCTCTCCCCTCCATTGCATTCCACCCCATTCCACTCCAATCCTTTCCAATCCATTGCATTCCATTCCACTGCACTCCAACCTATTCCACTTCTCTCCACTCCATTCCACTCCACTCTACTCCATTGCATTCTATTCCATTCCATTGCACTCCATTCCATTCCATTCCACTCCTTTCCATTCCATTGCACTCCATTCCACTCCCCTCCATTCCACTTCTCTCCATTGCATGCCATTCCATTCTATTCCACTCCATTTCTTTCCATTTCACTGCATTCCATTCCATTCCACTCCACTTCACTTCAATCCACTCTACTCCATTCCATTCCATTCCATACCACTCCACTCCATTCCATTCCACTCCACTCCACTCCATTCCATTCCATCCCATTTCAGTCCATTTCATTCCATTCCATTCAGTTCCATTCCATTCCACTTCGTTCCACTCCACTCCACTCCACACCACTACATTCCATTGCATCTGATTCCATTCCATTCCTTTTCAATCCTCTCCACTCCACTGCCCTCCACTCCATTCTATTCTACTCTGTCCCATTCCGTTCCCCTGCATTCCACTGCAATCCTCTTCAACCAACTCCACTCCACTTCATTCCATTCCATTCCATTCCAGTCCTCTCCATTCCACTCAACTCCACTTCAATCCACTCCACTCCAATCCACTCCATCAACTCTACTCCAATGCACTCCACTCCACTCCAGTCCACTCCTCAAAATTCCACTCCAATCCATTCCATTCAATTCCATTCCATTCCACTCCACTCCACTGCAGTGCATTATATTCCATTACACTCCATTCCATTGCGTTCCATTCCCCTACACTCCATTCCACTCCATTCCACTCCATTCCACTCCATTCCATTCCACTCCTTTCCATTCCACTCCATTCCATTCCTCTCTATTCCACTCCACTTCATTCCATTCCACCCCTCTCCACTGCAATTAACTCCACTCCATTCCATTCCATTGCATTCCTCTCCATTCCACTCCACTCCATTCCATTTCATTTTATTCTATTGCCACTCCACTCCACTCCAATCCATTTCACTCCATTCCATTCTGCCCCATTACATTCCACTCCATTCTTCCCAACTTCACTCCATTCCACTCCACTCCATTCCATTCCATTCCACTCCATTCCTCTCCATTCCACTCCACACCACTTCACTACACACCCCTCAATCTAGTCAATTTAGCTCAACTCTACTGCACTCCACTCCATTCCTCAACATTCCATTCCATTCCATTGCATTCCATTCCATTCCATTCCATTCCACTCCAATCTACTCCACTCCATTCCACTCCACTCCACTACACTCCATGCCACTCCAATCCATTCTGCTCCATTCCAATACACTCCATTCATTCCACTCCACTCTACTGCACTCCACTCCATTCCATTCCACTGCATTCCATACCACTCCATTCCACTCCATTCCACTCCACTCTATTCCATTCCACTCCATTCTATTCCACTCCACTCCTCTCCATTCCATTCCTTTCCATTCCACTCCATTCCTTTCCATTATATTCCACTCAATTCCTTTCCGTTGCACTCCATTACTGATCATTACTCTCCATTCCACTCCCCTCCATTCCACTCCACTCTATTCCATTCCACTCTATTCCATTCCACTCCATTCCACTCTACTCAGTTCCATTCTTTTCCACTCCTCTACACTGCACTCCTTTCTATTCCACTCCACTCCTTTCCATTCCATTCCATACCACTGCACTCCACTCCACTACACTGCAATCCGCTATACTCCACTCTATTGCACTCCATTCCATTCCACTCCATTTCACTCCACTCCATTCCATTCCATTCCACTCCACTCCACTCCACTCCATTCCATTCCACTGTTTTCCACTCCACTCCATTTCATTCCACTCCATTCCTTTCCATTCCATTCCATTCCACTCCATTCCTCTCCATTCCACTCCACTCCATTACTTTCCATTCCATTCCATTGCAGTCCATTCCAGTCCATTCCACTCTACTCCACTCCATTCCACTGTATTCCCCTCCATTCAATTCCATTCCACTCCATTCCACGGCACTCCTTTCTATTCTATTAAACTCCACTCCACTCTTCTCAATTATTCCACTCCATTCCACTCTAATACATTCAGTTCCACTGCACTCTACTCCACTCCACTGCACTCCATTCCATTCGACTCCATTCCATTCCTCTCCATTCCACTTCATTCCATCTCATCCCATTCCATTCCACTCTATTCCACTTCCCTCCACTCCACTTCTGTCCATTCCATTCCATTGCATCCCATTCTAGTCCATTACACTGCACTCCACTCCATTCCATTCCTTTCCAATCGATTCCATTCCATTCCATTCAATTCCGTTCCACTCCACTCCCCTCCTTTCCATTCCATACAATTCCATTCCACTACATTCCACGCCATTCCAGTACACTCCATTAAACTAGACTCCATTGCATTATATTCCATTCCACTCCAGTCCACTCCATTCCATTCCACTCCATTCCACTGCTTTCCTCTCCACTCTATTCCATTCCACTCCATACCATTGCATTCTATTCCACTCCTTTCCATTGCATTCCACTCCTTTCCATTGCATTCCAATCCACACTGCTGCAGTCCATTCTACTGCACTTCACTACCTTCCACTCCACTCTATTCCATTCCATTCCATTCCTTTCCATTCCATTCTACTGCATTCAATTCCACTCAACTCCATCCTCTCCACTCCATTCCACTCCATACCATTCCATTCCATTCCACTCCATTCCATTCCACTCCATTCCATTCCATTCCACTCCACTCCATTCCATTCCATTCCACTCAAATCCACTTCATTCCATTCGACTCTACTCCACTCCACTCCACGATACTCCCTCCATTCTATTCCCCTCTACTCCATTCCATTCCATTCCACTCCATTCCACTCCTCTCCATTCCACTCCATTTAAATCCATTCCACTCCATTCGAATCCATTCTGCTCCACTCAATTCCATTCCACTCCAGTCCACTCACTTCACTCCATTCCATTGCACTTTATTCCAGACGATTCCACTCCACTCCATTCCATTCTATTCCATTCCATTGTATTCCATTCCATTCCGTTGTACTCCGTTCCAGTCCAGTCCACTCCATTCCCCTCCATTCCACTATACTCTACTCCATTTCTTTCCATTACACACCCTTCCACTACATTCCATTTCACTCTTTTCCACTCCAATCCATTACATTCCATTACACTCCACTCCACTCCACTCCATTCCGTTCCACTCAATTCCACTCTACTCCAATCCATTCCTCTCCACTCCACTCCATTCCAATCGATTGCATTCCACTCCATTTCATTCCTCTCCATTCCACCCCACTCCACTCCATTCCACTGCTTTCCATTTCATTCCATTCCACTCCCTTCCATTCCAATCCATTCCATTCCATTCCACTCCACTCCACTGCACTGCACTCAAATCCACTCCTCTCCATCCCATTCCACTCCATTCCACTTCACTCCATTTCATAGCATTCGATTCCATTCCACTCCACTCTGCTCTATTCCAGTCGTCTCCACTCCATTCCACTCCACTCCATTCCCCCCACTGCATTCCATTCCAATCCATTCCATTGAACTCCATTCCACTCCAATCAACCCCATTCCACTTCACTCCACTCTTTTTCATTGCATTCCACCCCACTCCTGTCCACTCCACTCCAATCCACTCCATTCTTTTCCTTTCTTGTCCATTCCACTCTATTCCACTTCATTCCACTTCACTCCACCCCATTCCACTCCACTCCATTCCATTTCATTCAATTGGATTCCACTCCATTCCAATCCAAACCACTCTGTTCCACTCCAATCCACTCAATTCGTTTCCACTGCTTTCCACTCCATTCCATTCCATTCCATTTCATTTCATTCCACTCCACTCCTCTCCACCCCACTCCGTTCCATTCCACTCCACTGCACTCCACTCCACTCCATTCCTCTTTACTGCTTTCCATTCCATTCCATTCCATTCCACTCCACTCCACTCCACTCCATTCAATTCCACCCCATCCCATTCCATTCCATTCCATTTAATTCCACTCCAGACCTCTCCATAACACTGCACTCCATTCCACTCCTCTGCACTCCACTGTATTCCATTCCACTCCACATAATTGCATTCCATTCCATTCCATTCCACTCCACTCCACTCCTTTCCTCTCCATCCCACTTCAGTCCACTTCATTCCACTTCATTCCTCTGCATTCCATTCTATTCCATTCCAGTCCCTTCCATTCCATTTCAATCCATTCCAATCCATTCCGTTACATTCTATTCAACTCCAATCCACTCCACTCTACTCAATTGCACTATACTCCACTCCATTCCATTTCATTCCGTTCCATTGCAGTCCACTCCACTCCACTACATACCACTCCATTCCATTCCACTCCAATCCACTCCACTCCATTCCAGTCCATTCCATTCCATTTCACTTCACTCCAATCCATTCCACTCCTCTGCATTCCATTGCATTCCTTCCACTGCACTCCACTCCACTTCACTGTACTCCATTCTACTCCGTTTTATTCCGCTCCATTCCACTCCACTCCATTTCATTCCAATCCACTCCACTTCACTCCATTACATCCCACTGCATTCCACTACATTCTATCCCATTCCACTCCATTCCTTTCCATTCCATTCCTCTCCATTCCAGTCCACTCTACTCCACTCCATTCCATTCCATTCCACTGCACAACATTCCACTCCATTCCATTCCAATCCATTCCACTCTATTCTATTTCATTGCACTCCATTCTGTTCCATTTCACTTCATTCCATTCCATTCCATCCATTGCACTCAATTCCATTACACTACACTCCATTCCACTCCATTCTATTCCAGTAAACTCTCTTTCATTCCTTTCCATTCCACTGCACTCCACTACACTCCACTCCATTCCACTCCTTTCCATTCCACTCCAATCCACTCCTCTCCATTGCATTCCACCATATTCCATTCCACTCCATTCCTTTCGTTTCTATTCCACTACTTTCTATTCCATTCCACTCCACTCCACTCAATTCCACTCCACTCTATTCCTCTCCACTCCACTCTGTTCGATTCCACTCCAATCCATTCCGCTCCATTCCACTAAAATGCACTCCATTCCATTCCAGTCCACTCCATTTCCTTCCATTCTACTCTTTCCACTACATTCCAGTCCATTCCACTACATTCCACTCCACACAACTCCATTCCACTCAATTCCATTCCGCTCCATTCCACTCCACTCCATTCCATTCCATTCCACTCCACTCCAATCGATTCCACTCCAATACTCTCCAGTCAACTCTACTCCATTCCATTTCACATCATTTCAGTCCTCTCCATTCCAGTCCACTCCACTCCATTACAATCCACGACATTTCATTCCATTAAATTTCATTCCACTGCACTCCAATCCACTCAGCTCCTTTCCACTCCTTTTCATTCCACTCCATTGCACTCCAGTCCACTCCATTCCACTCCACTCCATTCCATTCCATTCCAATCTACTCCATTCGACTTTATTCCACTCCAACCCAATCCATTCCACTTCAATCCACAATTTTCCTTTCCACTCCATTCCACTCCATGCCATTCCATTCCATTTAATTCCCCTCCACTCCACTCCTTTCCAATGCATTCCGTTCCACTGCATTCCGTTCCACTGTATTCCGCTACTTTCCATTACCTTCCATTCTGATCCACTCCACTCCACTCCACTCCATTCCATTGCACTGCGTCCCACTAAACCGCATTCCATTCCACTCCATTCCATTCCATTCCATTCTATTCCATTCCATTCCACTCCATTCCATTACATTGCACTACACTCCACTCAATTCCTTTCCACTCCACTCGACTCCTTTCCACTCCACTCCACTCCACCCCACTCCATTCCATTCCATACTACTCCACTCCATTCCATTCCACTCCGTTCCACTCCATTACTTTCCACTCCATTCCACTCCAATCCATTCCATTCCAGTCCACTCCACTCCACTCCACTCCATTCTATTCCATTCCATTGCACTCCACTCCACTCCATTCCTTTGCCCTCCATTCCACTCCTCTCCTTTCCAGTCCATTCCATTCCATTCAAATCCATTCCACTCCATTCCTCTCCCTTCCATTCCACTCCACTCCAATCCTTTTCACTCCCCTCCACTCCACTCCATTCCATTCCACACTACTCCATTCCATTCCATTCCATTCCATTCCATTCCATTCCACTCAATTCCACTCCACTCCATTCCACTGCCTACAACTTCATTCCAGTCCACTCCACACCACTCTACTCCATGCCATTCTAGGCCACTCCATTCCACATTTGTCCCCTCCATTCCATTGCATTCCATTACAATCCTATCCTTTCCATTCCACTCCTTTCATTTGCATTCCATTTAACTCCATTCCATTCCATTCCACTCCACTCCTCTCCATTCGATTCCACTTCACTCCAATCCATTCCACTCCATGTCTCTCCCCACCACTCCACTCCTTTCCATTCCACTATACTCCATTCCATTCCATTCCATTAATTTCCATTGCACTCCATAACACACCACTGCATTCCACTGAATTCCAGTCCATTCCACTCCATTCCAGTCCACTCCAATCTACTCCACTCCATTCCATTCCTTTCCACTGCTCTCCATTACACTCCATTCTATTCCAGTCCATTCCACTCCACTCCAATCCATTCCATTCTACTCTACTTCAATCCATTACACTCCACTCCATTCCATTCCACTCCTTTCCACTCCAGTTCACTCCATGCCATTCCATTCCACCTCACTAAATTCCACTGTAGTTCTCTCCACTCCACTCCATTACAATCTGCTCCCCTCCATTTCATTCCATTCAATTATATTGCATTCCATTCCACTGCATTCCACTCCACGCCATTCCACTGCATTCCATTCCATTCCAATACATTCGAGTCCACAACCTTCTACTCCATTACATTCCACTCCACCCTACTCCTCTCCACTCCTCTCCATTCCATTCCACTCCACTCCATTCCAATCCAATCCATTGTATTCCATTCCATTCCACTGCACTATTCTCCACTCCATTCCATTCCACACCATTCCACTCCACTTCATTCCACTCCAATTCATTCTACTCCATTCCACTCCACTCCACTCTGCTCCATTCCACTCCATTACTTTCCACTGCATTCCATTCCTCTCCATTCCAATCCACTCCACTCCATTTCACTCCACTCCTTTCCATTCCACTTCATTTCATTCCACTCCACTCCTCGCCAATCCACTCCGCTCCACTACACACCATTCAATTCCACTCCACTGCACTGCACTCTACTCCGTTTCACTCCACTCCATTCCTTTCCATTCCATTCCATTCCACTCTATTCCACTCCACTCCACTCCACTCCAATCCATCCCACTCCATTCCATTCCATTCCACACCACTCCACTCCATTCCACTTCACTCCATTCCATTCCACTCCACTCCATTCCATTCCATTGCACTCCAATCGACTGCATTCCAACCCAATCCATTCCATTTCAATCCATTCCACTCTATTCCACTACAATCCACCCCATTCCATTCAGTTCCATTTCATTCCAATCCTCGCCTTTCCACTCCACTCCATTCCACTCTTTTCCACTTCATTCCAGTCCACTAAACTCCACTCCAATAAATTTCATGCCATTCTACTGCACTCCACTCCATTCTATTTCATTACATTCCATTTAACTCCACTCCACTCCATTTCACTCCACTCCATTCCACTGCACTCCACTCCATTCCGTTCCATTCCATTCCGTTCTACTCTACTCCAGTCCATTCCTCTCCAATCCAGTCTACTCCAATCCATTCCCCTCCACTCCACTAAACTCCAATACATTCCATTCCACTCCATTCCATTCCATTCCAGACCATTCCATTCCATTCCATTCCATTGCATTCCACTGCCCTCCCCTCCATGCATTCCACTCCACTCCATTCCAATCGATTACACTCCAGTCCACTCCAATCCTCTCCATTCCACTGCACTCCACTCCACTCCATTCCATTGTACTCCATTCCACTGTCCTCCTTTCTATTACACTCCACTGAATTGCATTCCTTTCTACTCCATTCCATTGCATGTATCTCCACTCAACTCCATTCCAATCCACTGCAATCCATTCCATTCCACTCCAGTTCACTTCACTCCACTCCACTCCATTACACTCCACTGTTTTCCATTCCATTCCATTCCATTGCATTCCATTCCATTCCAATCCATTCCACTCCACTCCATTCCATTTCACTCCATTCCATTCCACTCCATTCCACTCCACTGCATTCCATTCCTTTCCAGTCCCCTCCACTCTACTCCATTCCATTCCAGTCCATTCCACTCCACTCCATTCCATTACACTCCACTCTAATCCACTCCACTACACTCCAGTCCATTCTGTTCTACTCCATTCCATTCCACTCCATTCCAGTCCACTCCATTCCTTTCCATTCCACTCCACTCCACTCCATTCCACTCCTCTCCATTACACTCCGCTCCGTTCCAAACTATTGCATTCCATTCCACTCCACTCCACTGCATTCCAAGCGATTCCACTCAATTCCACTCAACTCCACCTCATTCTATTCCATTCAATTCCATTCCATTCCATTCCATTCCACTCTATTCCACTCCACTCCATTCCGCTCCATTCCACTCCCTTCCACTCCATTCTAGTCCACTCAACTCCACTTGACTCCATTCCATTCCATTCCATTGCAATCCATTCCATTCCATTCCAATCCATTCCACCACACTCCATTGCATTCCACTCCACCCCACTGCATCCTATTCCATTTATTTCCACTCCTTTCCATTCCACTCTATTCCTCTCCACTCCACTCCATTTCACTCCACTCCATTCCGTTCCACTCCATTCCGTACCACTCCATTATACTCCACACCAATCCACTCCACTCCATACCATTCCATTCCTTTACATTCCATTACACTCGTTTCCATTCCATTCAACTCCATTCCACTCCACTCCATTACATTCCACTCCATTCCCCTCCATTCCACTCCATTCCATTCCACTCCACTCCATTCCATTCCAGTCCACTCCATTCCATTCCACTCCACTACATTCCATTCCATTATATTCCACTCCACTCCATTCTACTCCACTCCACTCCATTCCATTCAATTGCATTCCATTTCCCTCCTTTCCACTCCACTCCACTCCATTCCATTCCACTCCCCTCCATTCCATGGCATTCCAATAAATTCCCATCCATTCCATTTCATTGCAGTCCATTCCATTCCATTTCACTCAATTCCAGTCCATTCCATTCAACCGCACTCCATTCCAATCCACACCATTCCATTCCATTCTACTGCACTCCACTCCATGCCATTCCAATCCATTCCAGTCCACTCCACTCCATTCCATTCCTTTCAATTCCATTCCATTACAATCCACTGCACTCCACTCTACTCCATTTTACTCCATGTCACTCCATTCCAGTCCACTCCACTCCACTCCACTCCATTCCTTTCCATTCCATTGCACTCCATTCAATTCCTTTCCAATCCATTGCACTCCACACCACTGCTTTCCATTCCATTCCATTCTGTTCCATTCCATTCCATTCCAAACCATTCCACTCCACTACACTCCATTCCATTTCATTTCATTCCACTCCACTCCACTGCATTCCATTAAGTTTTACTGCATTCCACTCCATTATAGTCCACGCCACTAAACTCCACTGCATTCCATTCCATTCCACTGCACTGCACTCGTTTTCAATCCAATCCATTCCACTCCACAGCACTCCATTCCATTCCATTCCATTAAACTCCATTGCCCTCCACTCTGTTCAACTCCATTCCAGTCCACTCCATTCCACTCCACTGATTCCATTCCATTCCACTGCACTCCACTCCATTCCATTACAATCCATTTCACTCCACTCCATTCCTTTCTACTCCACTCCACTCCACTCCACTCTGTTCCATTTAATTCCACTCTATTCCATTCCACTCCATTCCATTCAACTCCACTAAATTCCACTCCTGTCTATTCCATTCCATGCCACTCCAGTCCACACCACTCCATTCCAATGCATTCCATTCCATTCCACTGCTCTCCACTTCATTCCATTACATCCCATTCCATTCCATTCCATTCCTTCCACTCCACAGCACTCTATTCCCTTCCATTCCTCTAAATTCCAGTCCACTTCACTCAATTACACTCCACTCCATTCCATTCCATTTCACTCACCTCCACTCCACTCCACTCAACTCCACTCCACTCCATTACACTCCACTCTATTCAAATCCATTAAATTCCATTCCATTCCTTTACACTCAACTCCACTCTACTCCATTCCACTACCATCCACTCCATTTCACTCCATTCCACTCCATTGCATTCCATTCCATTCCATCCCAATCCAATCCATTGCACTTCATATCATTCCATTCCACTCTACTCCATTACACTCCACTCCATTCCACTGCATTACATGCCATTCTATTCCATTCCATTCCACTGCATTCCACACCACTCCATTCCAATCCATTCCACTCCATTCCACTACCCTCCTCTCCATTTCATTCCATTCCATTGCATTCCTTTCCATTCCATTCCATTCCTGCCACTCCATTCCACTCCATTCAATTCCGTACCTCTAAATTCCAATCCACTCCACTCAATTTCACTCTACTCCATTCCATTCCATTTCATTCATCTCCACTCCACTAAACTCCACTCCATTCCATTCCACTCCACTGCTCTCCACTTCCCTCCATTACACTCCAATCTATTCAAATCCATTAAATTCCATTCCTTTACACTCAACTCCACTCTACTCCATTCCACTACCATCCACTCCATTTCACTCCATTCCACTCCATTGCATTCCATGCCATTCCATTCCAATCCAATCCATTGCACTTCATACCATTCCATTCCACTCTACTCCATTACACTCCACTCCATTCCACTGCATTACATGACATTCTATTCCATTCCATTCCACTGCATTCCACACCACTCCATTCCAATCCATTCCACTCCATTCCACTACCCTCCTCTCCATTTCATTCCATTACATTGCATTCCATTCCATTCCATTCCACTCCATTCCTTCCACTCCATTCCACTCCATTGAATTCCATACCTCTAAATTCCAATCCACTCCACTAATTTCACTCCACTCCATTCCGTTCCATTTCATTCATCTCCACTCCACTAAACTCCACTCCATTCCATTCCACTCCACTGCTCTCCACTCCACTCCATTACACTCCATTCCATTCAAATCCATTAAATTCCTCATCATTCCTTTAAACTCAACTCCACTCCACTGCATTCCACTACCATCCACTCCATTTCACTCCATTCTACTCCATTCATTTCCATTCCATTCCAACCCAATCCATTCCACTCCATACCTTTCCGTTCCACTCTGCTCCATTACACTGCACTCCATTCCACTACATTACATTCCATTCTATTCCATTCATTTCCATTCCACTCCACTCCACTGCATTCCACTCCACTCCACTCCATTCGTTTCCTTTCCACTCCACTCCATTCCAACCCAGTCCACTCTTTTCCACTCCACTTAACTCCATTCCATTATATTCCATTCCATTCCAGCCCATTCCACTGTTCTCCACTCCATTCCACTCGAATCCACTCCTCTCCAGTCCACTCCACTAAATTCCACTCCACTCCATTCCATTTCAATCCACTCTATTCCAATCCATTCCACTGCACTCCACTACAGTCCACTCCATTCCACTCCATTTCACTCCATTCTACTCCATTCCTGTTCACTCTACTTCACTGCACTCCATTCCAATCCAATCCACTCCATTTCACTCCACTCCACTCCATTCCATTCCCATCCACTCAATTCCAATTCATTCCACTCCATTCCACTAAACTCCACTACATTCCATTCCACTCCCCTCCAGTGTCCTCCACTCCACTCCATTCCATTCCACTCCATTCTATTCCTGTCACTGCCAATCCACTCCAATCCTTTCCACTCCAATCCACTCCATTCCATTCCATTCCATTTCATTCAACTCCACTGCACTCCACTCTACTCCCCTCCATTACATTTCATTCCATTCCACTGCACTCCACTCCACTCCATTCCACTCCACGCCATTCCTCTCCACTCCACTCCATTCCATTCCATCCCGTTCCTTTACACTCCAGTCCACTCCAATCCATTCCACACCAATCCAATCCATTTCAATCCATTCCAATCTATTTCACTCCATTCCATTCCAGTCAAGTCAATTCCAGTGCGTTTCACTCCCTTCCATTCCTCTGCACTCCACTGCACCCACTCCACTCCATTCCACTCCATCCCATTCCATTCCGCTCCACTCCACTGCACTCCACTCCACCACACTCTACTTCTCTTCATTCCATTCCATTCCATCCCATTCCCTTCCTCTCCATTCCACTCCAATCCACTTCACTCCATTCCACTCCAGTCCAATCCAGTCCATTCAATTCCATTCCATTCCACTGCATTTCATTCCATTCCTTTCTTTCGAGAGTATCTCACTCTGTCACTCAACCTGGAGTGCAGTGGGACAATCTCAGCTTCCATTCCACTTCATTCCAGTCCACTCCACTCCACTCCTATCCACACCACTTCATTCCACTCCATTCCCCTCCATTCCATTCCACTCCACTCCAATCTACTCCATTCCACTCCACTTCTCTCCTTTCATTTGATTCCATTCCATTCCATTCCACTCTACTCAATTCCACTTCACTCTATTGCGCTGCACTCCACTCCATTCCATTCCATTCAACTCCACTCTAGTCCACTCCACTCCATTCCACTCCACTCCACTCCATACCTTTGCATTCCTTTCCACTCCCGTCCATTACATTCCACTCCTCTCCACTCCATTCCACTCCATTCCATTCCATTCCACTCCACTCCGTTCCATGCCACTCCACTCCATTCCATTCCATTCCACTGCAATCGACTCCACTCCATTCCACTCCATTCCACCCCGCACCAATCCATTCCATTCCACTCCACTCCAATCCATTCCATTACATTCCACTCTATTCCTCTCCACTCCATTCCATTCCACTCCATTCCTTTCCATTCCAGTCCACTCCTCTTCTTTCCATTCCTCTCCATCCCATTCCATTCCATTGCACACCATTCCACTCAACTACATTGCATTACATTCGATTCCATTCCACTCCTCTGCACTCCACTGCACTCCACTCCACTCCTTTTCACTCCATCCCATTGCATTCCGCTCCAATCCACTGCACTCCTTTCCACCACACTCCACTCTACTTCATTCCATTCCATTCCATCCCATTCCATTCCTCTCCATTCCACTCCAATGTACTTCACTCCACACCACTCCAGTCCAATCCAATCCATTCCATTCCATTCCACTGCATTCCATTGCATTCCTTCCTTTCGAGAGTATCTCACTCTGTAACTCAGCCTGGAGTGCAGTGGGAGAATCTCAGCTTCCATTCCATTCCATTCCATCCCACTACACTGCACTCCACTCCACTCCACTCCATTCCCCTCCATTCCACTGCACTCCATTCCATTTCATTCCTTTTCACTCCACTCCATTCCACTCTACTCCATTCCATTCCAGTCCATCTACTCCACGCCACTCCACTTCATTCTATTCCACTGCATTCCTTTCCACTCCACTCTATACAATTTCCATTCCGTTCCATTCCTTTCCACTCCATTCCAGTCCATTCCACTCCTTTCAACTCCTATACACTCCATTACACTCCATTCCCCTCCACTCCACTCCATTCCATTCTACTACATTCCACTCCACTCCATTCCATTCCATTACACCACACTCTACTCCACTCCATTCCCCTTCACTCCATTCACTCTACTCCATTACACTCCACTCCATTCCACTCCAATCCACCCCATTTCACTTCACCCCATTCCATTCCTTTACATTTCATTCCAATCCACTCCTCTCCACTCCACTCCATTCCATTCAACTCCACCGCATTCCAATCCACTCCATTCCACTCCACTCAACTCCATTCCACTTTACCCCATTCCATTCCTTTACATTTCATTCCAATCCACTCCTCTCCACTCCACTCCATTCCATTCAACTCCACCGCATTCCAATCCACTCCATTCCACTCCACTCCATTACATTCCACTGCAAAGCAATCCATCCATTCCATTCCACTCCAATCCACTCTATTCCACTCCACTGCACTCCTTTCCACTACACTTAACTCCATTCCATTCCATTCCATTCCATTCCAGTCCATTCCACTCCACTCTTCACCATTCCATTCCATTTCACTCCATTCCATTCCATTCTACTGTATTGCACTACGCTACACTTCATTCCACTCCATTCCCCTCCATTACACTCCATTCCATTCCAATCCATTCCATTACACTCCATTCCATTCAATTACATTTCACTCCACCCTCTCCATTCCATTCCACTCTACTCCATTCCATTCCACTCCACTCCACTCCATTCAATTCCACACCATTCCATTCCTCTCCATTCCACTCAACTCCACTCCATTCCACTCCAATCCATTCTGTTCCATTCCATTCCTGCACACTCCAATCCAATCTACTCCTTTCCATTCATCTCCCATCCACTCCACTTCAATCCATTCCACTCCATTCCACTCCACTTCACGACATTCCACTCCACTTCACTCCTTTCCATTCCATTCCATTCCACTCCATTCCATTCCATTCCACTCTACTCCATTCCACTCCACTCTACTCCATTCCACTCCACTCCTTTCCACTCCACTCCATTCCATTCCATTCACCTTCATTCCATTCCACTCCACTCTATTACAGTCCACTCCACTCCATTCCATTCAACTACTCTCCACTCTACTCAACTCCATTCCATTCCATTCCACTCAACTCCACTCCATTCCACTCCTCTCCAATCCATTCCATTCCACTCGCCCTCAATCCACTCCATTGCATTCCACTCCATTCCTCTGCACTCCATTCCATTCCACTCCATACCTTTCCATTCCATTCCACTCCTTTTCATTCCATTCCAATCCACTCAACTCCATTCCATTGCACACCACTCCACTCAACTGCTTTGCATTACATTCGATTTCATTCCACTCCATTCCACTCCTCTACACTCCACTGCACTCCACTCCACTCCATTCCACTCCATCGCATTGCATTCCACTCCACTCCACTGCACTCCACTCCACCACACTCCACTCCACTTCATTCCATTCCATTCCATTCCATTCCATTCCATTCCATCCCATTCCCTTCCTCTCCATTCCACTCCAATCCAATCCATTCCATTCCACTGCATTCCATTCCATTCCTTTCTTTTGAGAGTATCTCCCTCGGTCACTCAGACTGGAGTACAGTGGGACTATCTCAGCTTCAATTCTATTCCATTCCATCCCATTCCACTTCACTCCACTCCACTCCATTCCACTCCTCTCCACTCCACTCCTATCCACACCACTCCATTCCACTCCATTCCACTCCATTCCATTCCACTCCATTCCAATCTACTCCATTCCATTCCACTCCACTTTACTCCTTTCCATTCCATTCCATTCAATTCCACTCCACTCTACTCAATTCCACCTCACTCCAATCCACTCCACTCCATTCCATTCCATTCCATTCCATTCCATTCAACTCCATTCCAGTCCACTCCACTCCATTCCACTCCACTCCACTCCATTCGATTGCATTCCTTTCCACTTCACTGCATTCCATTCCACTCCTCTCAACTCCACTGAATTCCATTCCATTCCATTCCACTACACTCCATTCCATGCCACTCCACTCCATTCCATTCAATTCCACTGTACTTGACTCCACTCCATTCCATTCAATTCCACTGTACTTGACTCCACTCCATTCCACTCCATTCCACTCCACACCAATCCATTCCATTCCACTCCACACCAATCCACTCCATTTCATTCCCCTCCATTCCTCTCCACTCCATTCCATTCCACTCCATATATTTCCATTCCATTCCTCTCCTTTTTATTGCATTCTACTCCACTCCATTCCATTCCATTACACACCACTCCACTCACATACATTGCATTAAATTCGATTTCATTCCACTCCATTCCACTCCTCTCCACTGCACTGCACTACACTCCCTCAATTATACTCCATCCCATTGCATTCCGTTCCACTCCACTGCTCTCCACTCCACCACACTGCACTCCAGTTCATTACTTCCATTCCATCCCATTCCATTCCTCTCCATTCCACTCCAATCCACTTTACTCCACTCACTCCAGTCCAATCCAATCCAAACCATTCCATTCCATTCCATTCCACTGCATTCCATTCCATTCCATTCCATTCCACTGCATTCCATTCCATTCCTTCCTTTCGAGAGTGTCTCACTCTGTCGCTCCGCCTGGAGCACAGTGGGAAAATCACAGTTTCCATTCCATTCCATTCCATCCCACTCCACTACACTCAACTTCACTTCACTGCATTCCACTTCACTCCATTCCACTGTACTCCATTCCATACCTTTTCACTCCACATCATTCCACTCCACTCCATTCCATCCCACGCCATTCCGTTCCACTCCATTCTACTCCACTCCAGTCCCCTCCAATCCATTACATTCTACTCCATTCCACTCCACTGCAATCCATACCATTCCATTCCGTTCCATTCCATTCCACTCCATTCCAGTCCCTTCCACTCCATTCATCTCCTATACACTCCATTACACTCCATTCGCCTCCACTCCTTTCCATTCTATTCCACTACATTCCACTCCACTCCATTCCAATCCATTACACTCCACTCCAATCCATTCCCCTCCACTCCATTCACTGTATTCCATTACACTCCACTCCACTCCCGTCCACTACACTCCACTCAATTCCACTGCATTCCATTCGTCTCCATTCCACTCCACCCTGTTCTATTCCTTTACATTTCATTCCATTCCAATCCACTCCACTGCATTCCAAACATCTCCACTGCGCTCCACTCCATTCCATTCCACTCCACTCCATTGTAATCCACTCCATAACATTCCATTCTTTCCATTCCACTCTACTCCACTCCTTTCCACTCCACTGCACTCCTTTCCACTCCATTCCTCCATTCCACTCCATTCCATTCCATTCCACTCCATTCCATTCCATTCCATTCCACTCTACTCCATTCCATTCCACTCCATTCCACTCCATTCCATTCCATTGCATTCCATTCCATTCCATTCCACTCTACTCCATTCCACTCCACTCCATTCCACTCCACTCCATTGAATTCCGTTCTATTCCACTCCATTCCATTCCACTCCACTCCATTCCAGGGCACTCCACTCCATACCAGTCTAATCCACTCCATACCAGTCCACTCCACTCCACTCAAATCTATTCCATTCCACTGCACTCCACTCCACTCCATTTCATTCCACTCCATTCCTCTGTACTCAATTCCATGTCACTCCACTCCATTCTATTCCACTCCACACCATTCCTCCCCATTCCACTCCTCTCCACTCCAATGCAGTCCACTCATTTCTATTCCATTCCACTACACTCCGCTACACTCCACTTAATTTCATTCAAGTCCACTCAACTGCACTCCAATCCATTCCCCTCCATTCCACTCCACTACACTATGTTACCCTCTACTCCACTCCACTCCGCTCCATTAAAATCCATTCCAATCAATTCCATTCCAGTCCACTCCACTCTATTCTACTCCACTACATTCCCCTGCACTCCATTCGATTCCTTTCCATTCCACTCCATTCCACTGCATTCCACTCCACTCCACTCCATTCCATTCCATTCCATTTCATTCCACTCTATTCCATTCCATTCCATTCCAATCTACTCCATTCTACTCAACTCCATTCGTCTAGACTCCATACCTTTCCATTCCATTCAACTTCATTCCAATACACTCCACTCCATTGCACCTCATTCCATTCCATTCCATTCTACTCCACTCCATTCCACACCAAACCACTCCATTCCACTCCACTCCACTCCATTGCATTCCATTCCACTCATCTCCATTCCAGTCCACTCCACTCCATTCCATTTCACTCCACTCCCTTCCACTCAACTCCGTTCCATTCCTTCCCATTCCACTGCACTCCATTCCATTCCACTCCACTCCATTCCATTCCATTGCATTCCACTGTAACCCACTGCACTCCACTCTGCTCCAATCTATTCCATCCCATTCCATTCCACTCCATTCCACTCCACTCCATTCCATTCTATTGCACTCCACTCCACTCCACTCCATTCCATTTCACTCCATTCCACTCCAGTCAATTTGATTACACTCCAAAATTTTCCATACCATTCCAATCCATTCCATTCCTTTTCACTCTGCTCCACTCCATTCCTTTCCATTCCACTACACTCCATTACACTACACTCCACTCCATTCCACTGAAATCCTCTTTATTCCACTCCACTCCACTACATTCCTTTCCATCCCATTACATTCCACTCCACACCGTTCCACTCCACTCCACTCCACTCCACTCCATTCCACAAGACTGCATTCCATTCCATTCCACTCCACTTCACTCCATGCCTCTCCACTCCATTCCAGTCCAATGCACTTCAATCGACATCAATCCATTCCATTCTAATCCATTCCACTCCATTCCACTCAACTCCACTCCATTCCATTCCATTCCATTTCATTCCACTCCTTTCCACTCCAACGAACTCCACCCCATTCCAGGCCACTCCACTCCAATCCATGCCATTCCATACCTTTCCACTCCATTCCATTCCATTCCACTCCAATCCATTCCATTCCACTCCAATCCATTCCATTCCACTCCATTCCATTCCACTACACTTCACTGCATTCCAATCCATTCCATTCTACTCCACTGCACTCAATTCCATTCCATTCCATTCCATTTCATTCCACTCCTTTCCACTCCAACCAACTCCACCCCATTCCAGGCCACTCCACTCCAATCCATGCCATTCCATACCATTCCACTCCATTCCATTCCATTCCACTCCAATCCATTCCATTCCACTCCATTCCATTCCACTACACTTCACTGCATTCCAATCCATTCCGTTCTACTCCACTGCACTCAATTCCATTCCATTCCATTCCATTGCATTCCACTCTTTCCATTCCACTCCACTCCATTCCATTCCATTCTTGTCACTTCCAATCCACTACAGTCAATTCCACCTCACTTCTTTCCATTCCATTCCATTTCATGCAACTCCACTCCACTCCACTATATTCCATTCCAGGCCACTGCACTCCACTCGACACCACTCCACTCCATTCCACTTCACTCCATTTCATTCCATTCCATTCCATTCCATTCCATTCCTGTACACTCCACTCCACTCTACTACATTCCACTTCACTCCATTCCACTGCACTACATTCCATTCCATTCAACTCTATTCCACTCCACTCTTCTCCATTCCAATCCATTCCATTCCACTCCACTCCATTCCACTTTAGTCCACTCCATTCCGCTCCACTCCATTCCATTCCATTCCATCTCATTCAACTCCACTCCACTCCACTCCATTCCATTTCATTCCATTCTGTTCCTTTAAACTCCACTCCACTCTAATCCATTCCACTGCAATCCACTCCATTTCACTCCACTCCACTCCATTCCATTCCATTGGATTCCATTCTAATCCACTGAATTCCAATTCATTCCACTCCATTCCACTCCACTTCACTCCATTCAAGTCCAAACCTCTCCATTCCACTCCACTCCACTCCATTCCTTTCCTTTCCATTCCTTTCCACTCCATTCCATTCCATGGCATTCCATTCAACTCCATTACATTCCACTCCAATCCATTCAAGTCCAAACCACTCCATTCCTCCTAACTCCAATCCACTCCACTCAACTCCATTCCATTGCCTTTCATTCCTGTCCACTCCATTCCATTCCACTCCACACCATTCCATTCGATTCCATTCCACTCCACACCATTCCATTCCATTCCATTCCACTCCATTCCACTCCATTCCATCGCATTCCACTCCATTCCATTCAATTCCACTCTATTCCATTCCTTTCCACTCCGTTACAGTCCATTCCACCCCAATCCACTCCATTCAATTCCATTCCGTTCCACTCCATTCCATTCCATTCCACTGCATTCCACTCCACTTCACTCCACTCCATTCCATTCCATTCCATTCTTTTTCAATCCTTTCATCTCCACACCACTCCATTCCACTCCACTCCACTCCTTTCCATTCCATTCCATTTCTTTCCACTCCATTCTATGCCATTCCTATCCATTCCACTCTATTCCATTCCATTCCACTCCAATCCATCCCTTCCCACTCCATTCCTTTGCACTACACCCCACTGTATTCCAATCCATTTCACTCCATTCCACTGCACTCCACTCTACTCCATTCCATTCCATTCTATTCCACTCTTTCCACTGCTCTCCACTCCATTCCATTACATACCTGTCAGTTCCAATCCACTCCAATCAATTCCACTGCACTCCTTTCCAATCCATTACATTTCATTCAACTGCATTCCACTCCATTTCCCTCCATTCCATTCCACTCCACTGCACTCCTCTCCTCTCCATTCCACTCCACTCCGTTCCACTCCACTCCATTCCATTCCATTCCATTCCGTTCCATTCCATTCCATTCCATTCCTATACACTGCACTCCACTCCACTCCATTCCACTACAATCCACTCCATTTCACTCCACCCCACTCCCTTCCATTCCAATCCATTCCATTTCATTCAATTACACTCCATACCATTCCATTCCACTCTACTCCATACCACTTCACTCCATTCCACTGCACTTCATTCCATTCCATTCCATTCAACTCCATTTCACTCCTCTGCACTGCATTCCACTCCACCCCACTCCATTCCATTCCGTTCCATTCCACTCCACTGCATTCCACTCCAGTCCACTCTATTCCGCTGCACTTCATTCCATTCCATTCCATTCCATTCCTCTCCATTCTATTCCTTTCGACTCCATTCCAGTCAACTGCACTCCATTCCACTCCGCTCCTTTCCACTCCACTCCATTTCATTCCAATCGACTCCATTCCATTCCAATCCACTCCATTCTATTCCATTCCACGGCACTCCACTCCACTCCATTCAACTCCACTCAATTCCACTCCATTCTACTGTATTCTACTCCATTCCAATCCACTCCACTCCAATCCAATCCATTCCATTACTTTCCAATGCACTCCACTCCGTTCCATTCCAATCCACTACATTCCTTTCCACTCCACTCCACTCTGTTCCACTCCACTCTACTCCATTCCATATCATTCCATTCCATTCAACTCCACTCCATGTCATTCCGTTCCATTCCACTTCATTCGTTTCCATTCCATTCCACTGCTTTCCACTCCACTCCACTCCATTCCATTCCACTCCACTGCTTTCCATTCCATTTCTTTCCATTCCACTCCTCTCTATTCCACTCCACTCCACTGATTTCCATTCGATTTCATTCCATTCAACTCCTTTCCACTCCACTCCACTCCACTGATTTCCATTCCATTTCATTCCATTCAACTCCTTTCCACTCCACTCCTCTCCACAACATTCCATTACATCCGTTTCCTTTCCACTCTATTCCACTCCTCTCCACTACACCGCACTCCACTCAACTCCACTCCACTCCATTCCACTCCCCTCCATTCCGTTACATTCCATTCCACTCCACTCCAATCCACTCCATTCCGCTCCACTCCAGTCCATTGCTCTCCATGCAACTCCTCTACACTCAACTCATCTCCATTCCAATGCACTACATTCCATTCCACTCCACTCCAATCCACTCCATTCCACTCCACTCCAGTCCATTCCGCTCCATGCAACTCCTCTCCACTCAACTCCTCTCCATTTCAATCCACTACATTCCATTCCACTCTGCTCCACTCCATTCCATTCCTTTCCACTCCATTCCACTCCAATCCATTCCACTCCATTCCAGTCCACTCCCCTCCACTCCAATTCATTCCATGCATTTGCAGTGCACTCCACTCCACTCCATTCCATTAAAATCCATTCTACTCCACTCCATTTCATTACACTCCATTCTTTCCATTTAACTCCACTAAACTCCATTCCACTCCATTCCATTCCACTCCACTCCTTTGCATTCCATTCCATTCCATTCCATTCCCTTCCACTCCATTCCACTACTCGGCACTCCATTCCATTCGACTCCATCCAATCCTCTACATTCCACTCCATTCCACTCCATTCCATTCCATTCCCCTCCATTCCACTCCGTGTGATTCCACTGCGTTCCACTCCACTCCATTCCATTTCATTAAACACTACTCTGCTCCAATACATTCCATTCCACTTCATTACACTCTACTCCATTCCACTCTGCTCCACTTCACTCCATTCCATTGCATTCCGCTCTATTCCATTCCTCTCCATTTCTTTCCACTGCATTCCACTCCATCTCCTCCACTTCACTCCATTCCATTCCATTCCATTCCACTGCACTCCACTCCATCCACTCAACTCCACTCCGTTCCACTCCATTGCACTCCGTTCCACTCCATTCCACTCCTTTCCACTCCATTCCATTCCACTCCATTCCACTCCACTCCAGTCCATTTCACTCAACTCTGCTCCTATCCATTCCGCTCCATTCCATTCCTCTCAATTCCACTCCACGCCACTCCATTCCAACCCACTCCTTTCCATTCCACCCCATTCCAATCCATTCCAGTGCAATCCACTGGACCGGACTCCATTCCATTACATTTTACAGTAGTCCACTTCATTTGATTACCAACCATTCCACTCCGCTCCATTCAATTGCTCTCCAATGCTCTCCATTCCTGTCTGCTCCATTCCGTTCCATTCCACTCCACTCCTTTCCACTCTTTCCATTCCATCCCCTGCCATTCCACTCCAGTCCACTCCACTCCACTCAACTCCACTCCATACCATTCCACTCCATTCAACTCCATTCCATTCCTCTCTATTCCACTCCACTCCACTTTGTTCCGCTCCATTGAATTCCATTCTAGTCCATTTCATTCCACTGCACTCCACTCCACTACATTCCATTCCATTCCACTCCAATGCACTCCACTCCACTCCATTCCACTCCAATTCATTCCACTCCACTGAATCGCATTGCGTTGCATTCCTTTCAATTCCACTCCACTTCATTCCACTACATTCCACTACATTCCACTCCATTCCACTCCATTGGACTCCACTCCACTCCATTCCATTCCTTTCCATTCCTTTCCATTCCGTTCCATTCCATTCCATTCCATTCCATTCCACTCCATTCCATTCCGTTCCACTCTACTCCATTAGACTTCACTCCATTCCGCTCCACTTCACTCCAATCCACTCCAATTCACTACATTCCATTCCATTCCATTCCACACCACTCCATACCACTCTAATATTCCATTCCATTCCACTCCACTCCACTCCATTACACTCCCATCCACTACATTCCATTCCATTCCATTCAACTCCACTGCACTCCTTTCCAATCCGTTCCAGTCCATTCCACTTCAAACCACTCCATTCCATTACTTTCCTTTCCATTCCATTGAACTCAATTCCACTCCATTCCACTCCACTCCACTCCATTCCATTCCATTCCATTCCATTCCTTTCCACTCCATTCCAGCCCACTCAACTCCATTCCAGTCGTCTCTATTCCATTCCACTCCACTCCATTCCACTCCTCTCCATGCCTTTTCATTCCATTCCACTGCACTCCACTCCATCCACTCCACTCCACTGCATTCCACTGCAATTCATTCCACTCCATGCCACTCCACTCCATTAGACTCCACTCTGCGCCTTTCCATTCCATTCCATTCCACTCCATTCCACCCCATTCCAATCCATTCCACTCCATTCCACTCCACTCCACTAAATTCCATTCCATTCCACTCCATTCCATTACATTCCACTTTACTCCTTCCACTGCACTACATTCCTTTCCATTCCATTCCACTCCATTCCATTCCACTTCTCCACATTCCAGTCCACTGCACTGCATTCCACTCCACTCCACTCCACGCCACTCAGCTCCTTTCCAATCGACTACACTCCAATCTATTCCTCTCCACTCCATTCCATTGAATTCCATTCCAGTGCACTCCACTCCACTCCACTGTATTCCATTCTACTCCTTTTCATTCCAATCCATTCCATTTGATTCCACACTATTTTATTCCACTTAACTCCATTCCACTCCAATGCATTCCATTCCATGCCATTCTACTCCGTCCCACTCCAATCCACTCTGTTCCACTCCACTGCCCTCCATTCCACTCCAATGCATTCCATTCCATGCCATTCTACTCCATCCCACTCCAATCCACTCCGTTCCACTCCACTCTCCTCCATTCCACTCCACTTCACTCCTCTCCACTCCACTCCATTCCATACCGCTCCACTCCATTCCGTTCCTATCCAATCCATTCCATGCCGTTCCATTCCTATGCACTCCACTCCACTCCACTCCATTCCACTGCATTCCATTGCACTTCATTCCACTCCAATCCATTCCATTCCACTCCCTTCCACTCCACTCTATTTAATTCAACTCCATTCCTTTCCATTCCGTTACACTCCATTACATTCCTTTCCGCTCCACTGAACTCCATTCAATTCCACTCCGCTCCATTCCATTCCACTACACTCCACTCCACTCCAATCCTATACATTCCATTCCACTCCACTCCATTCCACTCCTCTCCATGCCTTTTCATTCCATTCCACTGCACTCCACTCCATCCACTCCACTCCACTGCATTCCACTCCAATTCATTCCACTCCATGCCACTCCACTCCATTAGACTCCACTCTGCTCCATTCCATTCCATTCCATTCCACTCCATTCCACCCCATTCCAATCCATTCCTCTCCATTCCACTCCACTCCACTAAATTCCATTCCATTTCACTCCATTACATTACATTCCACTTTACTCCATTCCACTCCACTGCATTCCTTTCCATTCCATTTCACTCCATTCCATTCCACTTCTCCCCATTACAGTCCACTGCACTCCATTCCACTCCACTCCACTCCATGCCACTCAGCTCCTTTCCAATCGACTACACTCCAATCTATTCCTCTCCACTCCATTACATTGAATTCCATTCCAGTGCACTCCACTCCACTCCACTGTATTCCATTCTACTCCCTTCCATTCCAATCCATTCCATTCGATTCCACACTATTTTATTCCACTTAACTCCATTCCACTCCAATGCATTCCGTTACATGCCATTCAACTCCATCCCACTCCAATCCACTCCGTTCCACTCCACTCCCCTCCATTCCACCCCACTTCACTCCTCTCCACTCCACTCCATTCCATACCATTCCACTCCATTACAATCCTATCCAATCCATTCCATGCCATTCCATTCCTATGCACTCCACTCCACTCCACTCCATTCCCCTCCAATCCATTGCACTTCATTCCACTACAATCCATTTCATTCCACTCCCTTCCAGTCCACTCTATTCCATTCAACTCCATTCCTTTCCATTCCATTACACTCCATTACATTCCATTCCACTCCACTGAACTCCATTCCATTCCAATCCGCTCTACTCCATTCCGTTCCAATCCACTCCACTCCACTCCAATCCGCACAACTTCAATCCATTCCACTCTACTCCATTCCATTCTGCTCCATTCCATTCCGTTCCAATCCACTCCACTCCATTCCATTCTCCTCCACTCCACTGCACTCCACTCAATTCCATTTATTTACATTCCATTACATTCCACTCCATTCCCCTCCATTCCAATCCACTCCATTCCATTCTACTCCTCTCCACGACACTCCACTCCACTCCATTCCAATCCATTCCACTCCATTCCATTACATTCCACTCCACTCCACTCCATTCCAATCCATTCCACTCCATTCCATTACATTCCACTCCACTCCACTCCATTCCATTCCTCTCAACTCCTTTCCACTCCACTCTTCTCAGTCCATCTCTCTCAATTCCATTCCAAAATACTCCATTCCATTCCATTTCATTCCACTCCATTCCACTCCATTACATTCCACTCCTTTCCACGCCATTCAAGTCCATTTCACTGCACTCCACTCCACTCCATTCCATTGCACTCCATTCCACTACACTACTTTCCATTCCACTTCATTCAATTCCGTTCCATTCCACTGCACTCTACTTCACTCCACTCCTCTATATACCATTCAACTACATTCCATTCCACTCCATCCGACTCCAATCTTCTCCATTCCACTCCACTCCATTCCATTCCATTCCACTCTTTTCTAATCCATTCCACTCCAATGCATTCCTCTCCAGTACATTCCATTCCATTCCATTCCATTCCACTCCACTCCACTCCATTCCAATCCATTGCACTCCCTCCCATTCAACTCCACTCCATTCCATTCCATTCCACTCCACTCTATTCCATTCCACTCATTTCCACTCCACTCCACTCCATTCTACCCCACTCCACTCCATTGCATGCCATTCCATTCCATTACAATCCATTCCATTTCATTACTGTCATTCGATTCCATTCCACTCCTTTCCAGTCCATTCCACTTCTCTCCACTCCATTCCATTCCATTCCATTCCATACGATTCCGTTCCACTCCATTCCACTCCATTCAACTCCATTCCACTCCACTCCAATCCATTCCACTCCACTCCATTCCACTCGACTGCACTCCACCCTACTCCATTCCATTCCACTCAATTCCACTCCACTCAATCCTTTCAATTCTCTTCCACTCCTGTCCACTCCATTCCACTCCACCTCACACAATTCCACTCCACTCCATTCTACTCCATTCCATTCAAATCCATTCAATTCCATTCCATTCCGATCCATTCCACTCCAAACCGTTAAATTAAAGTCCAGTCCATTACACTCCATTCCACTCCACTCCATTCCATTCTATTCCATTCCAATCAATTCCACTCCGCTCCACTCCCACTTCATTCCACTCCACTCCACTCCACTACATTCTTTTCCACTCCATTCCATTCCATTCCATTCCTTTCCGCTCCATTCCAGTCCAGTCCACTCCATTCCAGTGCACTCCTCTTCATTCCACTCCAATCCACTCCACGCTACTACTTTCCATTCCACTCCAATCCATTCCATTCAACTCCGCAGAATTCCAATCCATTCCAATCCACTGCACTCCACTCCATCCACTCCACTCCATTCCATTCCATTCCACTGCATTCCACTCAACTCCACTCCATTCCACTCCACTCTATTCCACTCCACTCCGATCCATACCATTCCATTCCATTCCGCTCCACTACACTCCATTCCTATCCATTCCTATCCATTAAACTCCATTCCACTCTATTCCAGGGAATTAAATTCCACTAAATTCCTTTCCACTCCATTCCATTCCATTCCACTGTACTCCATGCCATTCCATTGCATTCCACTCCATTACATTCCACTGCACTCCATTCTACTCCATTCTATTCCTCTCCATTTCACTCCACTCCACTCCACTCTCTTCCACTCCATGCCATTTAGTTTCATTCCATTTCATTCCACTCCACTCCACTCCATTCCATTACACTCCATTCCACTCCATTCCAATGCATTCCAGGGCACTCCACTCCACCCAACTCCATTCCAATGCATTCCAGTGCACTTCACTCCACCCGACTCCATTCCATTCCATTCAACTGCACTCCACTTTATTTGTTTCCAATCCATTCCACTCGGCTCCATTCTGTTGCACTCCACTCCCCTCCATTCCCTTCTACTCCATTCCATTCCATTCCTCTCCACTCCACTACACTCCACTCCATTCCATACCATTCCATTCGATTCCAGTCCACTTCACTCCACTCCACTCCACACCATACCTTTCCACTGCATTCCATTCATCTCAATCCCACTCCACTCCATACCATTCCACTCCATTCCTTTCCTCTCAATTCCCTTCCACTGCACTGCATTCCACTCCATTCTTTCCATTCTATGCCATTTTTTTCCACTACACTCCACTCCATTCCATTCTACTCCAAATCACTCCACTCCACTCCATTCTAATCCAATCCATTCCACTCCACTGTTTTCCATTGCATTCCATTCCATTCAATTCCACTGCACTCCATTCCACTCCAATCCACTCCATTCCATTCCACTCCATTCCACTCCATTCCAATGCATTCCAGTGCACTCCACTCCACCCGACTCCATTCCATTCCATTTAACTGCACTCCACTTTATTTGTTTCCAATCCATTCCACTCGGCTCCATTCTGTTGCACTCCACTCCCCTCCATTCCTCTCCACTCCATTCCATTCCATTCCTCTCCACTCCACTCCACTCCACTCCATTCCTCTCCACTCCACTCCACTCCACTCCATTCCATACCATTCCATTCGATTCCAGTCCACTTCACTCCACTCCACTCCACACCATAACTTTCCACTCCATTCCATTCCTCTCAATTCCACTCCACTCCGTACCATTCCACTCCATTCCTTTCCTCTCAATTCCCCTCCACTCCACTGCATTCCACTCCATTCTTTCCATTCTATGCCATTTATTTCCACTACACTCCACACCATACCTTTCCACTCCATTCCATTCCTCTCAATTCCACTCCACTCCGTACCATTCCACTCCATTCCTTTCCTCTCAATTCCCCTCCACTCCACTGCTTTCCACTCCATTCTTTCCATTCTATGCCATTTCTTTCCACTCCACTCCACTCCATTCCATTCTCCTCCAAATCACTCCACTCCACTCCATTCTAATCCAATCCATTCCACTCCACTGCTTTCCATTGCATTCCATTCCATTCAATTCCACTGCACTCCATTCCACTCCAATCCACTCCATTCCATTCCATTCCATCCCATTCTACACCACTGTACTCCATTCCAATCCACTCCATTCCACTCCACTCCTTTCCATTTCATCACACACCACTCCATTCGATTCCATTCCATTCCATTCCATTCCACTTCTCTACACTGCATAACAATCCATTGCACTCCATTCCACTCCACTCCATTCCATTCCATTCCATTGCATTCCATTCATTTCCATTCCACTCCTGTCTACTCCACTGCACTCCTCTACATTCCATGCCATTCCATTCCATTCCAATCCATTCCATTTCATTCCAGGCCATTCCATTCCATTCCACTCCATTCCAGTCCATTCCACTCAATTCCAATCCATTCCATTTCATTGAAGTCCATTCTATTCCGTTCCACTCCATTCCGTTCCAATCCACTTCACTGCACTCCATTCCAATCCACTCCATTCCATTCCATTCCTTTCATTCCATTCTACTCCACTCCAATCCATTCCATTCCCCTCAACTCCAATCCATTCCACTCTATTCCACCCCACTCCACTCCATTCCATTCCATTCCATTGCATTCCACTCCATTCCCCTCCACTCCATTCCAAGCCTTTTCACTCAAATCCACTCCATTCCAGTCCACTCAACTCCACTCCACTGCATTCCATTCCGCAGCACTCCACTCCATTCCATTCCAATTCGTTCCACTCCATTCCATTCCATTCCAATCCAATCCACTCCACTCCACTCCTTTCCAATCCATCACACTCTACTCCACTCCATTCCACTCCTTTCCATTCCATTCAATTCCATTCTATTCCATTGCATTCCACTCCTTTCCCTTCCAATCCACTCCATTCCATTCATCTCCACTGCACTCCACTCCACGCAACTCCACTCCATTCCATTCCTTTCCACTCCTCTGCAATCCATTCCAGTCCACACCACTTCACTCCAATCCATTCCATTCTATTCCAATACATTCCATACCATTCCATTCGTCTCCATTCCATTCCATTCCACTCTACTTAATTCCACTGCACACCATTACACTCCAGTATGTTCCATTCCATTCCACACCATTCCATTCCACTCCACTCCATTCCAGGCCACTCCACTCCATTCCACTCCACTCCACTGCACGCCAATCCTCTCCATTCCATTCCACTCCACTCCATTCCACTCCACTCCACTCCATTCCGCTCCATTCCATTCCACTCCATTCCACTCAACTCTGCTCCATTCCATTCCCTTAAATTCCACTCAACTCCACTCCATTCCAATCCACTCCACTCCATCCTTTCCATTCCACCACATTCCCATCCATTCCATTCCACTCCACTCCAATACATTCCAATCCATTCAACTCCATTCCTCTCCACTCCACTACTTTCCATTCCATGCCATTCCATTAAACTCCATTCCACTCCAATCCATTCCACTCCATTCCGTTCCATTCCTCTCCATTCCACTCCATTCCAGTACATTCCATTCCATTCCTTTCCACTCCACTCCTCTCCATCCAATTCATTCCACTCCATTCTCTTTAACTCCACTCGAATCCTATGCATTCCACTCCGCTCCATTCCATTCCACTCCATTCCACTCATTTCCACTCCACTCCACTCAATTCCACTCCACTCCATTGCATGCCATTCCATTCCATTCCAATACATTCCATTTCATTCCAATCCATTCCATTTCATTCCAGTCCATTCCATTCCATTCTACCCCATTCCTGTCCATTCCACTCCTCTCCACTCCATTCCATTCCATTCCTTTCCATTCCATTCCATTCCATTCCTTTCCATTCCATTCCACTCCATTCCAGTCCATTCCACTCCACCCCACTCCATTCTACTCTACATTATTCCACTCCACTCCATTCCATTAGACTGCACTCTACTCCACTGCATTCCACTCGACTGCACTCTACTCCACTCCATTCCACTTCACTCCATTCCACTCCCCTCCAATCCAATCTATTCAATTCCATTCCACTCCAGTCCACTGCATTCCACTCCAATTCACTCAATTCCACACTCCATTCCATTCCATTCCTTTCCGTTCCATTCCATTCCATTGCTTTCCGTTGCATTCTACTCCATTCTGTTCCTTTCCAGTCTAGTTCTTGCCACTCCATTCCACTCCAATCCATTCCATTCCATTCCAATCAACTCCATTCCACTCCATTCCACTTCATTTTAGTCCATTCAAACCATTCCATTCCATTCCTTTCCACTCCTTTCCAGTCCACTCCACTCCATTCCAGTGCACTCGGCTTCATTCAATTTCACTACATTCCATTCCAATGCATTCCATTCCATTCCATTCCTTTCCACCCCATTCCAATCAACTCCACTCCATTCCGCTGCACTCCTCTTCATTCCACTCCACTCCACTCTACTCCATTCCATTCCACTCCACTACATTCCATTCAACTCCACACCATTCAATTGCATTCCATTCCACTGAATTCCACTCCATCCATCTCAACGCATTCCACTCCATTCTATTCCAATGTATTCCACTCCACTCCACTCCATGCCACTCTACTCCATTCCACTCAACTCCGCTCCATTCCATTGCAATCCACAACACTCCATTCTAATCCATTCCTCTCCATTCCACTTCATTCCGTTCCATTAAATTCCATTCCATTCCATTCCACACCATTCCATTCCATTCCGCTGTACTCCATTCGACTCCACTCCATTCCACTCTACTCCATTCCATTCCATTGCATTCCACTCCATTACATTGCACTCCAATCCATTCCACGCCATTCCATTCCTCTCCTTTCCACTCCACTCCACTCCATTCCATTCAACTCCATCCCATGTGTTTCCATTCCATTTCATTCCACTCCACTTCACTCCACTCCATTACACTCCATTCCAATCCATTCCAGTCCACTGAACTCCACTCAACTCCATTCCGTTCCATTCAACTGCCCTCCACTTCATTAGATTCCAATCCATTCCACTCTGCTCCATTCAATTGCACTCCACTCCACTCCATTCCCCTCCACTCCATTCCATTCCATTCCACTCCTCTCCACTCCACTGCATTCCATTCCATTTCATTTCATTCCATTCCATTCCGTTTCATTCCATTCCAGTCCACTTCACTCCACTCCACTCCACTCCATTTCACTCCATACCATTCCACTCCATACCATTCCTCTCAATTCCACTCCACTCCACTGCATTCCACTCCATCCTTTTCAATTCTATGTCATTTCATTCCACACCACTCCACTCCACACCATTCCATTCCACTCCAATGAACTCCATTCCACTACATTCCAATCCAATTCATTCGACTCCACTGCTTTCCACTGCATTCCATTCCATTCAATTCCACTCCACTCCATTCCACTCCATTCCACTCGATTCCATACCATTCCATTTCATTCCACTCCCCTACACTACATTCCAATCCATTCCACTCCATTCCACTCTACTCCAATCCATTCTATTTCATTGCATTCCATTCCAGTCTATTCCATTTCATTCCAGTCCATTCCATTCCATTCCATTCCATTCCATTCCACTCCATTCCATTCCATTCCACTCCATTCCAATCCATTCCATTTAATTGCAGTCCATTCCATTCCATTCCGGTCCATTCCACTCCATTCCATTCCATTCCTCTCCATTCCATTCCATTCCATTCCCTTCCCTTCCCTTCCCTTCCATTCCATTCCATTCCCTTCCATTCCATTCCATTCCACTCCTCTCCACTCCATTCCACTCCACTCCATTCCAATCCATTCCATTCTATTTCACTCCACTCCACTCCATTCCATTCTATTCCATGCTCCTCCATGCCACTCCAATCCATTCCAACCAATTCCACTCCATTCCAGTCCAGTCCACTCCACTCCCCTCCATTCCATTCCGCAGCACTCCTCTCGATTCCATTCCAATTCCTTCCACTCCATTCCATTCCATTCCACTCCAATCTACTCCACTCCACTCCTTTCCATTCCAATACACTCCGCTCCACTTCATTCCACTCCATTCCTTTCCACTACACTCCAATCCATTCCAGTCCATTCCACTCCACTCCAATCCATTCCATTCCATTCCATTTCATTCCTCTCCTTTCCACTCCACTTCATTCCACTCCATTTCCTTCCATTCCACTCCACTCCATTCCACTTCACTCTATTCCATTCCATTCCAATTCATTCCATTCCTTTACACTCCACTCCACTTAATTCCACTCCAATCCACTCCATTTCATTTCACCCCACTCCATTCCATTCCACTCCATTCCACTCCCCTCTACTCCTTTCCATCCCTTCACACTCCGCTCCACTTCATTCCACTCCATTCCATTCCACTCCACTCCATTCCATTCCAATCCATTCCACTCCATTCCAATCAGTTCCATTCCATTCCATTCCATTCCATTCCTCTCCTTTCCACTCCACTTAATTCCACTGCAATCCAATCCATTTCATTCCACTCCACTCCATTCCATTCCATTCCATTCCACTCCATTTCACTTCATTCCAATCCATTACACTCCATTCCACTCCTCCCTACTCCATTACTTTCCATTTCATTCCTTTCCACTCCATTCCACTCCACTCCATTTCAATCCATTCCACTTCACTCCTTTCCATTTCACTCCACTCCATTCAACTGTACTCCGTTCCATTTAATTCCACTCCATTCCACTCCACTCCACTCCATTCTTCTACACTCCATTTCATTCCATTCCCCTCCACTCCACTCCATTCCAGTCCAATCCATTCTACTCCATTCCACTCCACTCGCCTAGATTCCATACCATTCCAATCCATTCCTCTCCACTCTACTCCATTCCAATCCATTCCTCTCCACTCTACTCCATTCCAATCCATTCCACTCCTTTCCAATAAACCCCACACCATTTTATTTCATTCCATTCCATTCCTCTGCTTTCCACTCCACTCCACTCCATTCCACTCCACTCCATTGCATTCCATTATACTGCACTCTACTCCAAGCCATTCCATTGAAATCCATTCCACTCTTCTCCATTCCATTCCGCTTCACTATGCTCCACTCCAGTCCATTCCATTCCACTGTATTCCATTCCTCTCAATTCCAATCTATTCCACTCCACTCCATTTCAGTCCACTCATTTCCACTCCACTCCACTCCATTCCACTCCACTCCAGTCCATTCCATTCCATTATACTCCACTACACGCCATGCCATTCCATTAAACTCCATGCCATTCTACCCCATTCCATTCCACTCCACTCCACTCTTCTCCACGCCACTCCTTTCTATTCCAGTACACTACATGCCATTTCAATCCAATCCGTTCCATTCCATTCCATTCCACTGTATTCCATGCTCTCCTTTTGTTTCCACTTCTCTCCATTCCGCTCCTCTCATTCCATTCCATTCCGTTCCATTTCATTCCAATCGACTCCTCACCACTCCACTCCACTCCAGTCCACTCCATTCCATTCCATTGCACTGAACTCCACTCCACTCTTTCCACTACATTCCCTTCCACTCCACTCCATTGAATTCCATTGCATTCCTTTCCACTCGACTCCACTCCACTCCGTTCCACTCCAATCCAGTCCATTCCACTCCAGTCCACTCCATTCCATTCCATTCCATTCCATTCCATTCCATTCCATTCCATTCCACTCCATTCCATTCCTATCCACTCTTATCCATTTCATTCTACTCCATTCCACTCCAAACCACTCCATTCCATTCCATTCAACTCTAATCCACTCCACTCCATTTCAATCCACTTCATTCCATTCCATTCCACTGCATTCCATTCCACTCCACTCCATACCATTCCATTTGACTCATTTCCACTGCATTCCACTCCACTCCACTCCATTACATTACATTGACTTCCATTCCATTCCATTAAATTCCACTCGACTCCCTTCCAGTCTAGTCCACTCCATTCCACTCCACTCCACTCGACTCCACTCCACTCCATTCCATTCCACTTCACTCCATTCCATTCCATTCCAATCCATTCCAATCCATTCCATTGCACTGCACTGCACTCATATCCATTCCACTCCATTCCACTCCATTAAATTACACTCCATTCCACTCCACTCCATTCTATTCCATTCCACTCCCCTCTATTCCATTGAATTCCATTCCACTCCACTCCATTCCATTCAACTCCATTCCTTACCATTCCATTCCTATTCCTTCCATTCCATTGCCCTCCACTGCACTCCATTCCATTCCACTCCACTCCACTCCTCTCCAATCCAATCCTTTCCAATCTACTCCGTGCCATTACTTTCCAATCAACTGCATTACACTTAATTCCATTTCACTCCATTCCACTGCACTCCACTCCATTCCATTGCATTCCAATCCACTCCCCCCAATCCAGTACATTCAATTTCTTTCCACTGCCCTGCACTCCATTCCAATCCTATCCACTCAACTCAATTCCATTCCACTCCACTCCACTTCACTCCACTCCATTCCATTTATTTCAACTCCATTCTATTCCACTCCATTCCATCCTAATCGACTCCATTCCAATCCACTGTATTCCATTCTATTCCAATCCACTCCACGCCATTCCACTCCACTCCATTCCCTTCCAATCCTCTTCACTCTACTCCACTCCATTCCATTCCACTCCATTCCATTCCTCGGCATTCCACTCCACTACACTCCATTCCATTCCATCCAATTCCATTCCATTCCACTCCCCTCCATTCCATTCTACTCTCCTGAACTCCACACCACTCCATTCAACTTCACTCGATTCCACTCCACTGCACTCCATTTCTCTCCACTCCATTCTACTACACTCCATTCCACGCCATTCAATTGCATTCCACTCCTTTCCACTGCATTTCACTCCTCTCCCTTCCATTCCACTCCATTCCATTACATTCCGTTCCATTCCACTCCATTCCATTCCATTCCACTGTAGCCCTTTCCACTCCATTCGATTCGACTCCATTCTATTCCATTCTTTTCAACTCCGTTCTGCTCCACTCCACTCCATTCTAGTCCTCTCCACTCCATTCCATTCCATTCCTTTCCACTCCATTACGGTACACTCCACTCCATTCCAGTGCACTCCACTCCATTCCACTCCACTCCTCTCCACTACATTCCATTCCACTTCACTCCATTTCTTTCCATTCCATTCCACTGCACTCCACTCCATCCACTCCTGTCGGCTCCTTTCCACTTCATTACTCTCCACTCCACTCCATTGCACTCCAATCCATTCCACTCAACTCCGCTCCTTTCCATTCCATTCCATTCCACTCTACTCCACTCCATTCCCATCCATTCCACTCCACTCCATTTCATTCCACTTCATTCCATTCCATTCAACTCCACTACATTCCATTGGACTCCATTCCACAGCACTCCTTTCCATTCCACTCCATTCCATTGCATTTCATTCGATTCCATTCTATTTCACTACATTCCGTTTCATTCCACTGCACTACACTTCATTGCATTCCACTCCACTCCACTCCTTTACACTCCACTCCCCTCAACTCCACCCCACTCCATTCCATTCCAATCTACTCCATTCCATTCTGCTCCATTCCACTCCACTCCATTCCATTCCATTCAACTCAATTTTGCTGCGTTCCAGTACACTCCACTCCACTCCTTTCCGTTCCAATTCATTGCACTCCACTCCAATTCATTCCATTGCACTCCTTTCCACTCCACACCTTTCCAATCCACACCATTCCATTCCATTCCATTCCATTCCATTCCACTCCACTCCACTCCATTCCATTCCATTCCATTCCACTCCACTCCACTCCACTCCATTGCACCCTACTTCAATCCATTTCTCTCCATTCCATTTCATTCCACTCTACTCCATTCCTTTCCATTCCATTCCACTCCACTCCTTTCCACTAAACTCCATTCCGCTGCATTCGCTTCCATTCCACTCCTTTCCACTTCACTCCATTCCACTGCATTCCACTCCCTTCCACTCCATGACAGTCCACCCCGCTACACTGCATTCTATTCCATTCCCCTGCACTCCACTCCACTCTATTCCATTCCAATCCATTCCACTCCACTCCATTCCATTCTACTCCACTCTACTCCACTCCCCTCCACTGCACTCCATTCAATTCCACTCCATTCCATTCCAATCCATTCCACTATACTCCAGTCCATTCCACTCTACTTCATTCCATATCATTCGACTCCACTCCACTCCATTACACTCCACTCCACTCCATTCCATTCCATTCCACACCACTCCGTTACATTCCAATCCTTTCCACTCCATTCCACTCCAGTCCACTCCATTCCACTCCATTCCATTCCATTCCAATCCACTCCGTTCCATTCCATTCCACACTATTCCATTCCACGCCACTCTATTACAGCACACTGCATTCCATTTCATTCCATTCCACTCCATTCCTCTCCACTCCACTCGACTCCACTCCACTCAACTCCTTTCCAATTCAGTCCACTCCATTCCATTCCACTCCACTCCATTCCATTCCTTTCCATTCTACTGCATTCAACTCCATTCCATTACATTCCATTCCACTCCACTCCACTCCATTCATTCCATTGCACTCCATTCCACTACACCCTATTCCATTCCACTCCATTTCTTTCCATTCCATTCCACTTCATTCCATTCCATTTCACTCCACTCCACTCCATTCAATTCCACTCTATTCCATTCCTTACCACTCCACTCCACTCCTTTCTACTCCACTCAACTCCACTCCACCCTACTCCCTTCCATTCCTTGCTACTATATTCCATTACATTCCATTCCACTTCATTCACTCCACTCCACTCCACTACATTTCACTCCATTCCACACTATTCCAGACCTCTCCACTCCACTCCACTCCATTCCATTCGACTCCACTCCACTACACTGCACTCCATTCCATTCCTATCCATTTCATTACTTTCCTTTCAATTCCATTCCATCCCATTCCATTCCATTCCATTCCATTCCATGCCATTCCATTCAACTCTATTCTATTCCATTCCATTCCCCTCCACTCGACTCCATTCCGTTCCACTGCACTCCACTCTTTCCACTCAACTGCACTCCACTCATCCCCACCCCATTCCATTCCTATCTCCTCTATTCCATTCCATTCCATTCCACTCCTTTCCACTCCAATCCACTAAACTCAACTGCGTTCAAGTCTACTCCACTCCACTCCACTCCACTGCATTCCATTCCACTGCACCCTCTCCACTCCACTCCAATCCATTCCATTGCACTCCATTCCACTCCACTCATTTCCTTTCCACCCCCTTCAATTACATTCCGTTCCACTCCGTTCTATTCCATTCCACTCCATTCCACTGCAGTCCATTCCACTGCACTCCAATCCATACCAGTCCACTTCTCTCCACTCCACTCCACTCCTTCCCATTCCTCTCTACTCCATTCCGTTCATTTCCATTCCATTCCATTTCACTCCTTTCCACTTCACTCCGTTCCACTGTATTCCACTCCTATAAACTCCATTCCAATCCACTCCACTCAACTCCACTCCAGCGCATTCCATTGCACTGCACTGAACTCCACTTCCTTCCATTCCAATACATTCCACTCCACTCCATTCCACTCCGCTGCACTCCATTCCACTCCACTCCATTCCATTTCACTTCATTCCATTCTATTCCATTCCAGTCCACTCCAAAACATTCCACTCCAATCCACTCCAATTCAGACCACTGCATTCCATTACATTCCACTCCAATTCCCTCCATTCCCCTCCACTCCCTTCCACTCCACTCCGCTCCATTCCATTCCAATCCACTGCACTAATTTCGAAAGCATTCCACTTCATTCCACTCCACTCCACCCCATTCCATTCCATTCCACTATATTCCACTCCTCTACATTGCACTCCATTGCACTCTTTTCTACTCAAATCAAGTCAAATACACTCCAAACCACTCCATTCCATAGCATTCTACTGCACTCCACTCCATTCCTTTCCAAGCCATTCTACTCCACTCGATACCATTCCACTGCACACCCCTCCACTCCACTCCATTCCATTTAATTCCACTCCATTCCATTCCACTCCCTTCGTCTCCAATGCACTCCATTCCACTTCACTCCATTCCACTCCATTCCACTCGACTCCATTCCACTCCACTGCATTTCGCTTCACTCCAGTCCATTCCATTCCATTCCATACCATTCAACTCCAGTCCACTACATTCAATTCCATTCTACTCCATTCAATTCCACTCCACCCTCTTCCAATCCATTCCATTGTTTTCCAATTAACTCCATTCCATTCAATTCCACTCCACTACACTCCGTTCCACTTCACTCTACTCTACTCCACTCTACTCCACTCCCATCCACTCCATTCCATTTAATTCCACTTTATTTCGTTCCACCGTAGTCCTCTCCACTTCTGTCCAGTCTTCTCCATTCCATTCCATTCCATTCCATTCCACTCCTCTCCACTCCATTCCACTCCACTCCACTCCATTCTACTCCACGCCAATCCACTCCACTCTACTCGATTCCAAGCCATTCAACTCCATTACATTCCATTCCTCTCAACTTCACTCCATTCCATCCATTCCACTATATTCCACTCCAATCCAATCCATTCCATTCCATTCATTTCCACTCCACTCCATTCCAATTCACTCCACTACATTCCATGCGATTCCATTCCATTCCCGTTCATTCCATTTCACTCCCCTTCGTTCCATTCCATTCCACTCCATTCCAGTCCATTCCACTCCTCTCCACTCCATTCCTGTCAATTCCATTCCACTCCATTCCAGTCCATTCCACTCCATTCCAATCCAATCCTCTCCATTCCTATCCTTGCCTGTCCACTTCATTCCACTCCACTCCTTTCCATTCAATTATACTCTACTTCATTACACTCCACTACAATCCACTCTATTCCACTCCATTCCACCTCTTTCCACTACTCCCTACTCAATTACACTCCCCTCAACTCCATTACATGCCATTCCACTCCATTAAAATTCATTCCATTGCATTGCAGTCCATTCCATTCCATTTCACTGTTTTCCAGTCCACTCCACTCCACTCCACTCCATTCCAGTCCACTCCGATAAATTCCATTCCATTCCACTCCACTCCACTCCATTGCCTGCCATTCCATTCCATTCCTATCCAATCCATTTCATTCCCGTCCATTCCATTCCATTCCACTCCATCCCAGTCCACTCCACTTGAATCCATTCCACTAAATTCCACTCCATTCCACTTCATCCCACACCGCTCCATTGCATTCCATTCCACAGCACTCCACTCCATTTCATTCCAATCCCTTCAACTCCACTCCTTTCCATTTCACTCCACTCCACTCAACTCAACTCCACTCCGTACCATTTAATTCCACTCCACTCCACTCCATTCCTCTACACTCCATTCCATTCCATACGAATCGACACCACTCCATTCCACTTCACTCCATTCCACTCCACTCCCCTCTATTCCATTCCTTTCCATTCCACTCCAGTCCCCTCCATTCCAATCCTTTCCACTCCATTCTACTCCACTCCACTCCATTCCTTTCCATTCCATTCCACTCCATTCTACTCCACTCCATTCCATTCCATTTCATTCCATTCCATTCTATACCATTCCATGCCATTCTTCTCCACTCTGCTCCGTTCTATTCCACTCCACTCCACTGCTTTCCACTCCACTCTACCCCACTCCATTCCATTCCACGCTACCCCGTTCCATTCCTTTCCATTCCACTCCTTTCCATTCCACGCTACTCCATTCCATTCCTTTCCATTCCACTCCATTCCACTCCTCTCCATACTACCCAATTCCAATCCATTCCACTCCGTTCCAGACCAAGCCATTCCACCCCATTCAGTTGCATTGCACTGCACTCCACTCCACTCCATTCCATTGCACTCCATTCCACTCCACTCCGTTCCATTCCACTCCATTCAATTCCTTTCCATTCCACTCCATTCCATTCCATTCCACTCCACTCCACCCCATTCCCTTCCACTCCACTACACTCCATTCCACTCCACTTCTCTCCACTGCACGCCAATCCATTCCATTACACTGTACTCCATTCCATTCCGTTCCATTCCATTTTAGTCCATTCCACTCCATTCCACTCTATTCCACTCCATTCCAGTCCACTCCACTCCATTCCATTCCATTGTATTCCACTGCACTCGACTCCACTCCATTCCATTGCAATCCATTTCACTCCATTCTATTCGATTCCACTACACTCTACTACACTGCACTCCATTCCACCCCATTCTACTTCACTCAACACACACCACTCCATTGCATTCCAATCCACTCCATTCCATTACATTCCACTCCATTCCACTCCACTCCTTTCCACTCGATTCCACTCCATTCCACTCCATTCCAGTCCACTCCAATCCACCCCATTCCATTCCATTGCATTCCTCTTCTCTCCATTCCATTCCATTCCAATCCTTTCCACTCCACTCCATTCCATTCCACTGCACTCCACTCCACTCCACTCCATTCCGTTTAATTCTACTCTATTCCATTCCACTCCATCCCTGTATACTCCACGGTTTCCACTCCTCTGCATTCCATTCCATTCCACTTATCTCCACTCCATTCCACTCCACTCCATTCCACTCCACTCCACTCCATTCCATTCTATTCCATTCCACTAAACTCCACTACCTTCCAATCCATTAAACTCCATTCCACTCCACTCCACCGCATTCGATTCCATTCCATTCCATTCCAATCCACTCCATTCCATTCAATTCCACTCCACTCCACTCCATTCCACTGCACTCCATCCCACTCCCCTCCACTCTATTCCATTCCACTCCACTTCACTTCACTACATTCCAATCCACTCCACTCCATTGCACTCCACTCCACCCCATTCCTTTCCTTTCCATTCCATTCGATTCCAATTCACTCCGTTCCGCTACAATCCATTCCATTCCATTCCACTCCATTCCATTCCACTCCACTCCACTTCACTCCACTAATTTCCATTCCATTCCACTGCATTCCACTCCATTCCATTGCATTCCACTCCAATACACTCGAATCCACTCCACTGCATTTCACTCCACTCCGTTCCATTCCTTTCCTTTCTATTCCATTGCACTCCACTCCACTCCATTCCAATCCATTCCACTCCTTTCCCCCCACTCCAATCCATTGCATTTCATTAAATTCCACTCATTTGCTTTCCACTCAACTCCATTCCACTGAACTCCATTCCATTCCATGTAGTTCCATTCAATTCCAATCCATTCCATTTAATTCCAGTCCATTCCATTCCATTCCACTGTATTCCACTCTTTTCCACTCCTCTCCACTCCATTCCCTTCCATTCCACTCCAATCCAGTCCATTCCACTCCATTCCAATCCACTCCACTCCATTCCCCTCCATTAAACTCCATTCCATTCCACTCCATTCCACTCCACTCCATTCCATTCCAATATACTCCACTACACTCCATTCCACTCCACTACACTCCATTCCATTCCATTCCATTCCTTTCCATTCCATTCCATTCGACTCCTTTCAACTCCACTCTACTTCATTCCACTCCACTCAACTCCATTCCATGCCATTCCACTCCATTTCAATCCATCCCATTTCATTGCAGTCCTTTCAATTCAATTCCACTCCATTCCAGTCCACTCCACTCCACTCTACTCCATTCCACCCCACTCCTTTCCATTCCATTCCATTCCACTGCACTCCACTCCTTTCCATTCCTATCCATTTCACTCCACTACATTCCATTCCATTCCGTTCCAATCCAGTTGCACTCCATTCCATTCCAATCCATTCCACTCCATTCCACTTCATTCCATTCCACTTCACTACAGTCCACTCTATTCCTTTCCATTCCACTGCAATCCACTCCATTCCATACGAATCCATTCCACTAAACTAAAGTCCATTTCATTCCATTCCATTCCCTTCCATTCCATTCCAGTCTATTCCACTCTGTTTCATTGCACTCCATTCCACTCCATTCCAGTACACTCCACTCCTCTGCACCCCATTGAGTTTCATTACTCTGCACTCCACTCCATTCCATTCCAATTCATTCCACTCCACTCCATTCCATTCCACTCCAATCCATTCCATTCTACTCCACTCCACTCCTCTCTACTCCTCTCCATTCCATTTAATTCCATTTAATTATATTCCATTCCATTCCACTCCATACAACTCCAGTTCACTCCACTCCATGCCATTCCACTCCACTGCACTCCATTCTACTCCACTCCATTCCACTCCACTCCTCTCCATTCCATTCCTTTCCATTCCATTCCATTCCACTCCTTTCCACTCCATTCCACTCACCTCCACTCAAATCTATTCCATTGCACTCCATTCCTTTCCATTCCACTCCACTCCATTTCATTCCATTCCACTCCATTCCAGTCCTTTCCCGTTCACCCAAATCCACTCCATTCCACTGCACTCCACTCCACTCCAATCCATTCAAAAACATTTTCAACTCCGTTCTGCTCCACTCCACTCCATTCTAGTCCTCTCCACTCCATTCCATTCCATTCCTTTCCACTCCATTACGGTACACTCCACTCCATTCCAGTGCACTCCACTCCATTCCACTCCACTCCTCTCCACTACATTCCATTCCACTTCACTCCATTTCTTTCCATTCCATTCCACTGCACTCCACTCCATCCACTCCTGTCGGCTCCTTTCCACTTCATTACTCTCCACTCCACTCCATTGCACTCCAATCCATTCCACTCAACTCCGCTCCTTTCCATTCCATTCCATTCCACTCTACTCCACTCCATTCCCATCCATTCCACTCCACTCCATTTCATTCCACTTCATTCCATTCCATTCAACTCCACTACATTCCATTGGACTCCATTCCACAGCACTCCTTTCCATTCCACTCCATTCCATTGCATTTCATTCGATTCCATTCTATTTCACTACATTCCGTTTCATTCCACTGCACTACACTTCATTGCATTCCACTCCACTCCACTCCTTTACACTCCACTCCCCTCAACTCCACCCCACTCCATTCCATTCCAATCTACTCCATTCCATTCTGCTCCATTCCACTCCACTCCATTCCATTCCATTCAACTCAATTTTGCTGCGTTCCAGTACACTCCACTCCACTCCTTTCCGTTCCAATTCATTGCACTCCACTCCAATTCATTCCATTGCACTCCTTTCCACTCCACACCTTTCCAATCCACACCATTCCATTCCATTCCATTCCATTCCATTCCACTCCACTCCACTCCATTCCATTCCATTCCATTCCACTCCACTCCACTCCACTCCATTGCACCCTACTTCAATCCATTTCTCTCCATTCCATTTCATTCCACTCTACTCCATTCCTTTCCATTCCATTCCACTCCACTCCTTTCCACTAAACTCCATTCCGCTGCATTCGCTTCCATTCCACTCCTTTCCACTTCACTCCATTCCACTGCATTCCACTCCCTTCCACTCCATGACAGTCCACCCCGCTACACTGCATTCTATTCCATTCCCCTGCACTCCACTCCACTCTATTCCATTCCAATCCATTCCACTCCACTCCATTCCATTCTACTCCACTCTACTCCACTCCCCTCCACTGCACTCCATTCAATTCCACTCCATTCCATTCCAATCCATTCCACTATACTCCAGTCCATTTCACTCTACTTCATTCCATATCATTCGACTCCACTCCACTCCATTACACTCCACTCCACTCCATTCCATTCCATTCCACACCACTCCGTTACATTCCAATCCTTTCCACTCCATTCCACTCCAGTCCACTCCATTCCACTCCATTCCATTCCATTCCAATCCACTCCGTTCCATTCCATTCCACACTATTCCATTCCACGCCACTCTATTACAGCACACTGCATTCCATTTCATTCCATTCCACTCCATTCCTCTCCACTCCACTCGACTCCACTCCACTCAACTCCTTTCCAATTCAGTCCACTCCATTCCATTCCACTCCACTCCATTCCATTCCTTTCCATTCTACTGCATTCAACTCCATTCCATTACATTCCATTCCACTCCACTCCACTCCATTCATTCCATTGCACTCCATTCCACTACACCCTATTCCATTCCACTCCATTTCTTTCCATTCCATTCCACTTCATTCCATTCCATTTCACTCCACTCCACTCCATTCAATTCCACTCTATTCCATTCCTTACCACTCCACTCCACTCCTTTCTACTCCACTCAACTCCACTCCACCCTACTCCCTTCCATTCCTTGCTACTATATTCCATTACATTCCATTCCACTTCATTCACTCCACTCCACTCCACTACATTTCACTCCATTCCACACTATTCCAGACCTCTCCACTCCACTCCACTCCATTCCATTCGACTCCACTCCACTACACTGCACTCCATTCCATTCCTATCCATTTCATTACTTTCCTTTCAATTCCATTCCATCCCATTCCATTCCATTCCATTCCATTCCATGCCATTCCATTCAACTCTATTCTATTCCATTCCATTCCCCTCCACTCGACTCCATTCCGTTCCACTGCACTCCACTCTTTCCACTCAACTGCACTCCACTCATCCCCACCCCATTCCATTCCTATCTCCTCTATTCCATTCCATTCCATTCCACTCCTTTCCACTCCAATCCACTAAACTCAACTGCGTTCAAGTCTACTCCACTCCACTCCACTCCACTGCATTCCATTCCACTGCACCCTCTCCACTCCACTCCAATCCATTCCATTGCACTCCATTCCACTCCACTCATTTCCTTTCCACCCCCTTCAATTACATTCCGTTCCACTCCGTTCTATTCCATTCCACTCCATTCCACTGCAGTCCATTCCACTGCACTCCAATCCATACCAGTCCACTTCTCTCCACTCCACTCCACTCCTTCCCATTCCTCTCTACTCCATTCCGTTCATTTCCATTCCATTCCATTTCACTCCTTTCCACTTCACTCCGTTCCACTGTATTCCACTCCTATAAACTCCATTCCAATCCACTCCACTCAACTCCACTCCAGCGCATTCCATTGCACTGCACTGAACTCCACTTCCTTCCATTCCAATACATTCCACTCCACTCCATTCCACTCCGCTGCACTCCATTCCACTCCACTCCATTCCATTTCACTTCATTCCATTCTATTCCATTCCAGTCCACTCCAAAACATTCCACTCCAATCCACTCCAATTCAGACCACTGCATTCCATTACATTCCACTCCAATTCCCTCCATTCCCCTCCACTCCCTTCCACTCCACTCCGCTCCATTCCATTCCAATCCACTGCACTAATTTCGAAAGCATTCCACTTCATTCCACTCCACTCCACCCCATTCCATTCCATTCCACTATATTCCACTCCTCTACATTGCACTCCATTGCACTCTTTTCTACTCAAATCAAGTCAAATACACTCCAAACCACTCCATTCCATAGCATTCTACTGCACTCCACTCCATTCCTTTCCAAGCCATTCTACTCCACTCGATACCATTCCACTGCACACCCCTCCACTCCACTCCATTCCATTTAATTCCACTCCATTCCATTCCACTCCCTTCGTCTCCAATGCACTCCATTCCACTTCACTCCATTCCACTCCATTCCACTCGACTCCATTCCACTCCACTGCATTTCGCTTCACTCCAGTCCATTCCATTCCATTCCATACCATTCAACTCCAGTCCACTACATTCAATTCCATTCTACTCCATTCAATTCCACTCCACCCTCTTCCAATCCATTCCATTGTTTTCCAATTAACTCCATTCCATTCAATTCCACTCCACTACACTCCGTTCCACTTCACTCTACTCTACTCCACTCTACTCCACTCCCATCCACTCCATTCCATTTAATTCCACTTTATTTCGTTCCACCGTAGTCCTCTCCACTTCTGTCCAGTCTTCTCCATTCCATTCCATTCCATTCCATTCCACTCCTCTCCACTCCATTCCACTCCACTCCACTCCATTCTACTCCACGCCAATCCACTCCACTCTACTCGATTCCAAGCCATTCAACTCCATTACATTCCATTCCTCTCAACTTCACTCCATTCCATCCATTCCACTATATTCCACTCCAATCCAATCCATTCCATTCCATTCATTTCCACTCCACTCCATTCCAATTCACTCCACTACATTCCATGCGATTCCATTCCATTCCCGTTCATTCCATTTCACTCCCCTTCGTTCCATTCCATTCCACTCCATTCCAGTCCATTCCACTCCTCTCCACTCCATTCCTGTCAATTCCATTCCACTCCATTCCAGTCCATTCCACTCCATTCCAATCCAATCCTCTCCATTCCTATCCTTGCCTGTCCACTTCATTCCACTCCACTCCTTTCCATTCAATTATACTCTACTTCATTACACTCCACTACAATCCACTCTATTCCACTCCATTCCACCTCTTTCCACTACTCCCTACTCAATTACACTCCCCTCAACTCCATTACATGCCATTCCACTCCATTAAAATTCATTCCATTGCATTGCAGTCCATTCCATTCCATTTCACTGTTTTCCAGTCCACTCCACTCCACTCCACTCCATTCCAGTCCACTCCGATAAATTCCATTCCATTCCACTCCACTCCACTCCATTGCCTGCCATTCCATTCCATTCCTATCCAATCCATTTCATTCCCGTCCATTCCATTCCATTCCACTCCATCCCAGTCCACTCCACTTGAATCCATTCCACTAAATTCCACTCCATTCCACTTCATCCCACACCGCTCCATTGCATTCCATTCCACAGCACTCCACTCCATTTCATTCCAATCCCTTCAACTCCACTCCTTTCCATTTCACTCCACTCCACTCAACTCAACTCCACTCCGTACCATTTAATTCCACTCCACTCCACTCCATTCCTCTACACTCCATTCCATTCCATACGAATCGACACCACTCCATTCCACTTCACTCCATTCCACTCCACTCCCCTCTATTCCATTCCTTTCCATTCCACTCCAGTCCCCTCCATTCCAATCCTTTCCACTCCATTCTACTCCACTCCACTCCATTCCTTTCCATTCCATTCCACTCCATTCTACTCCACTCCATTCCATTCCATTTCATTCCATTCCATTCTATACCATTCCATGCCATTCTTCTCCACTCTGCTCCGTTCTATTCCACTCCACTCCACTGCTTTCCACTCCACTCTACCCCACTCCATTCCATTCCACGCTACCCCGTTCCATTCCTTTCCATTCCACTCCTTTCCATTCCACGCTACTCCATTCCATTCCTTTCCATTCCACTCCATTCCACTCCTCTCCATACTACCCAATTCCAATCCATTCCACTCCGTTCCAGACCAAGCCATTCCACCCCATTCAGTTGCATTGCACTGCACTCCACTCCACTCCATTCCATTGCACTCCATTCCACTCCACTCCGTTCCATTCCACTCCATTCAATTCCTTTCCATTCCACTCCATTCCATTCCATTCCACTCCACTCCACCCCATTCCCTTCCACTCCACTACACTCCATTCCACTCCACTTCTCTCCACTGCACGCCAATCCATTCCATTACACTGTACTCCATTCCATTCCGTTCCATTCCATTTTAGTCCATTCCACTCCATTCCACTCTATTCCACTCCATTCCAGTCCACTCCACTCCATTCCATTCCATTGTATTCCACTGCACTCGACTCCACTCCATTCCATTGCAATCCATTTCACTCCATTCTATTCGATTCCACTACACTCTACTACACTGCACTCCATTCCACCCCATTCTACTTCACTCAACACACACCACTCCATTGCATTCCAATCCACTCCATTCCATTACATTCCACTCCATTCCACTCCACTCCTTTCCACTCGATTCCACTCCATTCCACTCCATTCCAGTCCACTCCAATCCACCCCATTCCATTCCATTGCATTCCTCTTCTCTCCATTCCATTCCATTCCAATCCTTTCCACTCCACTCCATTCCATTCCACTGCACTCCACTCCACTCCACTCCATTCCGTTTAATTCTACTCTATTCCATTCCACTCCATCCCTGTATACTCCACGGTTTCCACTCCTCTGCATTCCATTCCATTCCACTTATCTCCACTCCATTCCACTCCACTCCATTCCACTCCACTCCACTCCATTCCATTCTATTCCATTCCACTAAACTCCACTACCTTCCAATCCATTAAACTCCATTCCACTCCACTCCACCGCATTCGATTCCATTCCATTCCATTCCAATCCACTCCATTCCATTCAATTCCACTCCACTCCACTCCATTCCACTGCACTCCATCCCACTCCCCTCCACTCTATTCCATTCCACTCCACTTCACTTCACTACATTCCAATCCACTCCACTCCATTGCACTCCACTCCACCCCATTCCTTTCCTTTCCATTCCATTCGATTCCAATTCACTCCGTTCCGCTACAATCCATTCCATTCCATTCCACTCCATTCCATTCCACTCCACTCCACTTCACTCCACTAATTTCCATTCCATTCCACTGCATTCCACTCCATTCCATTGCATTCCACTCCAATACACTCGAATCCACTCCACTGCATTTCACTCCACTCCGTTCCATTCCTTTCCTTTCTATTCCATTGCACTCCACTCCACTCCATTCCAATCCATTCCACTCCTTTCCCCCCACTCCAATCCATTGCATTTCATTAAATTCCACTCATTTGCTTTCCACTCAACTCCATTCCACTGAACTCCATTCCATTCCATGTAGTTCCATTCAATTCCAATCCATTCCATTTAATTCCAGTCCATTCCATTCCATTCCACTGTATTCCACTCTTTTCCACTCCTCTCCACTCCATTCCCTTCCATTCCACTCCAATCCAGTCCATTCCACTCCATTCCAATCCACTCCACTCCATTCCCCTCCATTAAACTCCATTCCATTCCACTCCATTCCACTCCACTCCATTCCATTCCAATATACTCCACTACACTCCATTCCACTCCACTACACTCCATTCCATTCCATTCCATTCCTTTCCATTCCATTCCATTCGACTCCTTTCAACTCCACTCTACTTCATTCCACTCCACTCAACTCCATTCCATGCCATTCCACTCCATTTCAATCCATCCCATTTCATTGCAGTCCTTTCAATTCAATTCCACTCCATTCCAGTCCACTCCACTCCACTCTACTCCATTCCACCCCACTCCTTTCCATTCCATTCCATTCCATTCCACTGCACTCCACTCCTTTCCATTCCTATCCATTTCACTCCACTACATTCCATTCCATTCCGTTCCAATCCAGTTGCACTCCATTCCATTCCAATCCATTCCACTCCATTCCACTTCATTCCATTCCACTTCACTACAGTCCACTCTATTCCTTTCCATTCCACTGCAATCCACTCCATTCCATACGAATCCATTCCACTAAACTAAAGTCCATTTCATTCCATTCCATTCCCTTCCATTCCATTCCAGTCTATTCCACTCTGTTTCATTGCACTCCATTCCACTCCATTCCAGTACACTCCACTCCTCTGCACCCCATTGAGTTTCATTACTCTGCACTCCACTCCATTCCATTCCAATTCATTCCACTCCACTCCATTCCATTCCACTCCAATCCATTCCATTCTACTCCACTCCACTCCTCTCTACTCCTCTCCATTCCATTTAATTCCATTTAATTATATTCCATTCCATTCCACTCCATACAACTCCAGTTCACTCCACTCCATGCCATTCCACTCCACTGCACTCCATTCTACTCCACTCCATTCCACTCCACTCCTCTCCATTCCATTCCTTTCCATTCCATTCCATTCCACTCCTTTCCACTCCATTCCACTCACCTCCACTCAAATCTATTCCATTGCACTCCATTCCTTTCCATTCCACTCCACTCCATTTCATTCCATTCCACTCCATTCCAGTCCTTTCCCGTTCACCCAAATCCACTCCATTCCACTGCACTCCACTCCACTCCAATCCATTCAAAAACATTTTCAACTCCGTTCTGCTCCACTCCACTCCATTCTAGTCCTCTCCACTCCATTCCATTCCATTCCTTTCCACTCCATTACGGTACACTCCACTCCATTCCAGTGCACTCCACTCCATTCCACTCCACTCCTCTCCACTACATTCCATTCCACTTCACTCCATTTCTTTCCATTCCATTCCACTGCACTCCACTCCATCCACTCCTGTCGGCTCCTTTCCACTTCATTACTCTCCACTCCACTCCATTGCACTCCAATCCATTCCACTCAACTCCGCTCCTTTCCATTCCATTCCATTCCACTCTACTCCACTCCATTCCCATCCATTCCACTCCACTCCATTTCATTCCACTTCATTCCATTCCATTCAACTCCACTACATTCCATTGGACTCCATTCCACAGCACTCCTTTCCATTCCACTCCATTCCATTGCATTTCATTCGATTCCATTCTATTTCACTACATTCCGTTTCATTCCACTGCACTACACTTCATTGCATTCCACTCCACTCCACTCCTTTACACTCCACTCCCCTCAACTCCACCCCACTCCATTCCATTCCAATCTACTCCATTCCATTCTGCTCCATTCCACTCCACTCCATTCCATTCCATTCAACTCAATTTTGCTGCGTTCCAGTACACTCCACTCCACTCCTTTCCGTTCCAATTCATTGCACTCCACTCCAATTCATTCCATTGCACTCCTTTCCACTCCACACCTTTCCAATCCACACCATTCCATTCCATTCCATTCCATTCCATTCCACTCCACTCCACTCCATTCCATTCCATTCCATTCCACTCCACTCCACTCCACTCCATTGCACCCTACTTCAATCCATTTCTCTCCATTCCATTTCATTCCACTCTACTCCATTCCTTTCCATTCCATTCCACTCCACTCCTTTCCACTAAACTCCATTCCGCTGCATTCGCTTCCATTCCACTCCTTTCCACTTCACTCCATTCCACTGCATTCCACTCCCTTCCACTCCATGACAGTCCACCCCGCTACACTGCATTCTATTCCATTCCCCTGCACTCCACTCCACTCTATTCCATTCCAATCCATTCCACTCCACTCCATTCCATTCTACTCCACTCTACTCCACTCCCCTCCACTGCACTCCATTCAATTCCACTCCATTCCATTCCAATCCATTCCACTATACTCCAGTCCATTCCACTCTACTTCATTCCATATCATTCGACTCCACTCCACTCCATTACACTCCACTCCACTCCATTCCATTCCATTCCACACCACTCCGTTACATTCCAATCCTTTCCACTCCATTCCACTCCAGTCCACTCCATTCCACTCCATTCCATTCCATTCCAATCCACTCCGTTCCATTCCATTCCACACTATTCCATTCCACGCCACTCTATTACAGCACACTGCATTCCATTTCATTCCATTCCACTCCATTCCTCTCCACTCCACTCGACTCCACTCCACTCAACTCCTTTCCAATTCAGTCCACTCCATTCCATTCCACTCCACTCCATTCCATTCCTTTCCATTCTACTGCATTCAACTCCATTCCATTACATTCCATTCCACTCCACTCCACTCCATTCATTCCATTGCACTCCATTCCACTACACCCTATTCCATTCCACTCCATTTCTTTCCATTCCATTCCACTTCATTCCATTCCATTTCACTCCACTCCACTCCATTCAATTCCACTCTATTCCATTCCTTACCACTCCACTCCACTCCTTTCTACTCCACTCAACTCCACTCCACCCTACTCCCTTCCATTCCTTGCTACTATATTCCATTACATTCCATTCCACTTCATTCACTCCACTCCACTCCACTACATTTCACTCCATTCCACACTATTCCAGACCTCTCCACTCCACTCCACTCCATTCCATTCGACTCCACTCCACTACACTGCACTCCATTCCATTCCTATCCATTTCATTACTTTCCTTTCAATTCCATTCCATCCCATTCCATTCCATTCCATTCCATTCCATGCCATTCCATTCAACTCTATTCTATTCCATTCCATTCCCCTCCACTCGACTCCATTCCGTTCCACTGCACTCCACTCTTTCCACTCAACTGCACTCCACTCATCCCCACCCCATTCCATTCCTATCTCCTCTATTCCATTCCATTCCATTCCACTCCTTTCCACTCCAATCCACTAAACTCAACTGCGTTCAAGTCTACTCCACTCCACTCCACTCCACTGCATTCCATTCCACTGCACCCTCTCCACTCCACTCCAATCCATTCCATTGCACTCCATTCCACTCCACTCATTTCCTTTCCACCCCCTTCAATTACATTCCGTTCCACTCCGTTCTATTCCATTCCACTCCATTCCACTGCAGTCCATTCCACTGCACTCCAATCCATACCAGTCCACTTCTCTCCACTCCACTCCACTCCTTCCCATTCCTCTCTACTCCATTCCGTTCATTTCCATTCCATTCCATTTCACTCCTTTCCACTTCACTCCGTTCCACTGTATTCCACTCCTATAAACTCCATTCCAATCCACTCCACTCAACTCCACTCCAGCGCATTCCATTGCACTGCACTGAACTCCACTTCCTTCCATTCCAATACATTCCACTCCACTCCATTCCACTCCGCTGCACTCCATTCCACTCCACTCCATTCCATTTCACTTCATTCCATTCTATTCCATTCCAGTCCACTCCAAAACATTCCACTCCAATCCACTCCAATTCAGACCACTGCATTCCATTACATTCCACTCCAATTCCCTCCATTCCCCTCCACTCCCTTCCACTCCACTCCGCTCCATTCCATTCCAATCCACTGCACTAATTTCGAAAGCATTCCACTTCATTCCACTCCACTCCACCCCATTCCATTCCATTCCACTATATTCCACTCCTCTACATTGCACTCCATTGCACTCTTTTCTACTCAAATCAAGTCAAATACACTCCAAACCACTCCATTCCATAGCATTCTACTGCACTCCACTCCATTCCTTTCCAAGCCATTCTACTCCACTCGATACCATTCCACTGCACACCCCTCCACTCCACTCCATTCCATTTAATTCCACTCCATTCCATTCCACTCCCTTCGTCTCCAATGCACTCCATTCCACTTCACTCCATTCCACTCCATTCCACTCGACTCCATTCCACTCCACTGCATTTCGCTTCACTCCAGTCCATTCCATTCCATTCCATACCATTCAACTCCAGTCCACTACATTCAATTCCATTCTACTCCATTCAATTCCACTCCACCCTCTTCCAATCCATTCCATTGTTTTCCAATTAACTCCATTCCATTCAATTCCACTCCACTACACTCCGTTCCACTTCACTCTACTCTACTCCACTCTACTCCACTCCCATCCACTCCATTCCATTTAATTCCACTTTATTTCGTTCCACCGTAGTCCTCTCCACTTCTGTCCAGTCTTCTCCATTCCATTCCATTCCATTCCATTCCACTCCTCTCCACTCCATTCCACTCCACTCCACTCCATTCTACTCCACGCCAATCCACTCCACTCTACTCGATTCCAAGCCATTCAACTCCATTACATTCCATTCCTCTCAACTTCACTCCATTCCATCCATTCCACTATATTCCACTCCAATCCAATCCATTCCATTCCATTCATTTCCACTCCACTCCATTCCAATTCACTCCACTACATTCCATGCGATTCCATTCCATTCCCGTTCATTCCATTTCACTCCCCTTCGTTCCATTCCATTCCACTCCATTCCAGTCCATTCCACTCCTCTCCACTCCATTCCTGTCAATTCCATTCCACTCCATTCCAGTCCATTCCACTCCATTCCAATCCAATCCTCTCCATTCCTATCCTTGCCTGTCCACTTCATTCCACTCCACTCCTTTCCATTCAATTATACTCTACTTCATTACACTCCACTACAATCCACTCTATTCCACTCCATTCCACCTCTTTCCACTACTCCCTACTCAATTACACTCCCCTCAACTCCATTACATGCCATTCCACTCCATTAAAATTCATTCCATTGCATTGCAGTCCATTCCATTCCATTTCACTGTTTTCCAGTCCACTCCACTCCACTCCACTCCATTCCAGTCCACTCCGATAAATTCCATTCCATTCCACTCCACTCCACTCCATTGCCTGCCATTCCATTCCATTCCTATCCAATCCATTTCATTCCCGTCCATTCCATTCCATTCCACTCCATCCCAGTCCACTCCACTTGAATCCATTCCACTAAATTCCACTCCATTCCACTTCATCCCACACCGCTCCATTGCATTCCATTCCACAGCACTCCACTCCATTTCATTCCAATCCCTTCAACTCCACTCCTTTCCATTTCACTCCACTCCACTCAACTCAACTCCACTCCGTACCATTTAATTCCACTCCACTCCACTCCATTCCTCTACACTCCATTCCATTCCATACGAATCGACACCACTCCATTCCACTTCACTCCATTCCACTCCACTCCCCTCTATTCCATTCCTTTCCATTCCACTCCAGTCCCCTCCATTCCAATCCTTTCCACTCCATTCTACTCCACTCCACTCCATTCCTTTCCATTCCATTCCACTCCATTCTACTCCACTCCATTCCATTCCATTTCATTCCATTCCATTCTATACCATTCCATGCCATTCTTCTCCACTCTGCTCCGTTCTATTCCACTCCACTCCACTGCTTTCCACTCCACTCTACCCCACTCCATTCCATTCCACGCTACCCCGTTCCATTCCTTTCCATTCCACTCCTTTCCATTCCACGCTACTCCATTCCATTCCTTTCCATTCCACTCCATTCCACTCCTCTCCATACTACCCAATTCCAATCCATTCCACTCCGTTCCAGACCAAGCCATTCCACCCCATTCAGTTGCATTGCACTGCACTCCACTCCACTCCATTCCATTGCACTCCATTCCACTCCACTCCGTTCCATTCCACTCCATTCAATTCCTTTCCATTCCACTCCATTCCATTCCATTCCACTCCACTCCACCCCATTCCCTTCCACTCCACTACACTCCATTCCACTCCACTTCTCTCCACTGCACGCCAATCCATTCCATTACACTGTACTCCATTCCATTCCGTTCCATTCCATTTTAGTCCATTCCACTCCATTCCACTCTATTCCACTCCATTCCAGTCCACTCCACTCCATTCCATTCCATTGTATTCCACTGCACTCGACTCCACTCCATTCCATTGCAATCCATTTCACTCCATTCTATTCGATTCCACTACACTCTACTACACTGCACTCCATTCCACCCCATTCTACTTCACTCAACACACACCACTCCATTGCATTCCAATCCACTCCATTCCATTACATTCCACTCCATTCCACTCCACTCCTTTCCACTCGATTCCACTCCATTCCACTCCATTCCAGTCCACTCCAATCCACCCCATTCCATTCCATTGCATTCCTCTTCTCTCCATTCCATTCCATTCCAATCCTTTCCACTCCACTCCATTCCATTCCACTGCACTCCACTCCACTCCACTCCATTCCGTTTAATTCTACTCTATTCCATTCCACTCCATCCCTGTATACTCCACGGTTTCCACTCCTCTGCATTCCATTCCATTCCACTTATCTCCACTCCATTCCACTCCACTCCATTCCACTCCACTCCACTCCATTCCATTCTATTCCATTCCACTAAACTCCACTACCTTCCAATCCATTAAACTCCATTCCACTCCACTCCACCGCATTCGATTCCATTCCATTCCATTCCAATCCACTCCATTCCATTCAATTCCACTCCACTCCACTCCATTCCACTGCACTCCATCCCACTCCCCTCCACTCTATTCCATTCCACTCCACTTCACTTCACTACATTCCAATCCACTCCACTCCATTGCACTCCACTCCACCCCATTCCTTTCCTTTCCATTCCATTCGATTCCAATTCACTCCGTTCCGCTACAATCCATTCCATTCCATTCCACTCCATTCCATTCCACTCCACTCCACTTCACTCCACTAATTTCCATTCCATTCCACTGCATTCCACTCCATTCCATTGCATTCCACTCCAATACACTCGAATCCACTCCACTGCATTTCACTCCACTCCGTTCCATTCCTTTCCTTTCTATTCCATTGCACTCCACTCCACTCCATTCCAATCCATTCCACTCCTTTCCCCCCACTCCAATCCATTGCATTTCATTAAATTCCACTCATTTGCTTTCCACTCAACTCCATTCCACTGAACTCCATTCCATTCCATGTAGTTCCATTCAATTCCAATCCATTCCATTTAATTCCAGTCCATTCCATTCCATTCCACTGTATTCCACTCTTTTCCACTCCTCTCCACTCCATTCCCTTCCATTCCACTCCAATCCAGTCCATTCCACTCCATTCCAATCCACTCCACTCCATTCCCCTCCATTAAACTCCATTCCATTCCACTCCATTCCACTCCACTCCATTCCATTCCAATATACTCCACTACACTCCATTCCACTCCACTACACTCCATTCCATTCCATTCCATTCCTTTCCATTCCATTCCATTCGACTCCTTTCAACTCCACTCTACTTCATTCCACTCCACTCAACTCCATTCCATGCCATTCCACTCCATTTCAATCCATCCCATTTCATTGCAGTCCTTTCAATTCAATTCCACTCCATTCCAGTCCACTCCACTCCACTCTACTCCATTCCACCCCACTCCTTTCCATTCCATTCCATTCCACTGCACTCCACTCCTTTCCATTCCTATCCATTTCACTCCACTACATTCCATTCCATTCCGTTCCAATCCAGTTGCACTCCATTCCATTCCAATCCATTCCACTCCATTCCACTTCATTCCATTCCACTTCACTACAGTCCACTCTATTCCTTTCCATTCCACTGCAATCCACTCCATTCCATACGAATCCATTCCACTAAACTAAAGTCCATTTCATTCCATTCCATTCCCTTCCATTCCATTCCAGTCTATTCCACTCTGTTTCATTGCACTCCATTCCACTCCATTCCAGTACACTCCACTCCTCTGCACCCCATTGAGTTTCATTACTCTGCACTCCACTCCATTCCATTCCAATTCATTCCACTCCACTCCATTCCATTCCACTCCAATCCATTCCATTCTACTCCACTCCACTCCTCTCTACTCCTCTCCATTCCATTTAATTCCATTTAATTATATTCCATTCCATTCCACTCCATACAACTCCAGTTCACTCCACTCCATGCCATTCCACTCCACTGCACTCCATTCTACTCCACTCCATTCCACTCCACTCCTCTCCATTCCATTCCTTTCCATTCCATTCCATTCCACTCCTTTCCACTCCATTCCACTCACCTCCACTCAAATCTATTCCATTGCACTCCATTCCTTTCCATTCCACTCCACTCCATTTCATTCCATTCCACTCCATTCCAGTCCTTTCCCGTTCACCCAAATCCACTCCATTCCACTGCACTCCACTCCACTCCAATCCATTCAAAAACATTTCGCTCCACTCCATTCTACTCAAATCCTTTCCATTCCATTCCATTCCACTGAAATCCACTTCACTCCATTCCATTCCACTCCATTCCTCTCCACTCCATTCCAATCAACTCCACTCCATTGCACTACACTCCACTCTGTTCAACTCCACTGCATTCTATTCCATTCCACTTCACTCCACTCTGTTCCCCTCCACTACGTTCCATTACAATCCACTCCGTTCCAGTCCATTTCACTCCACTCCACTCCATTCCATTCCATTCAGTTCCATTCCATTGCATTCCACTCCATTCCAGTCCATTCCACTCCATTCGACTCCACTACAATCCATTACACTCTTTCCCCTCCATTCCACTCCATTCCATTTCACGACATTCTACTTCAGTCTTTTCCAGTCCATTACAATACACTCCATTCTGTTCCCCTCAACTCCATTCATTCTACCCCTTAAAACTCCACACAACTCCACTCCACTCCATTCCATTCCACTCCTTTCCATTCCTCTCCATTCCACTCCACTCCATTCCATTCCACTCCACACCATTCCATTTCATTCCTATCCACTCCACTCCACTCCACTCCATTCCATTCATGTCCACTGCACTCCATTCCACACCACTCAATTCCACTCCACTACATTGCAATTCACACCATACCATTCCATCCATTCCATTCCACTCCAAAACACTCCCTTCGACACCACTACTCTCCTTTCCACTCCACTCCAATCCATTCCAATCCACTCCAAAACATTCCATTCGACACCACTACTCTCCTTTCCACTCCACTCCAATCCATTCCATTCCATTCCATTCTTTCCATTCCATTACATTGCACTCCACTCTATTCCACTCTACACTATTCCACTCCACTCCATTCCACTCCACTCCATTCCATTCCGTTCCGTTGTACTCCCTTCCATTCCACTCCAGTCCATTCCCATCCTCTCCACTCCATACCACTCCACTCTACTACACTCGACTTAACTCCATTCCATTCCACTCGACTCAACTCCATTCCATTCCACTCGACTCCTCTCCATTCCATTCCTCTCAATTCCACTGTTCTCAATTCCCTTCCATTCCACTTCATTCCATTCCACCTTATTCCATTCGTCTCCATTGCACTCCACTCCACTCCAATCCACTCCAAACCTTTCCATTCCATTCCACACCAATGCATTCCATTCCATTCCAGTCCACTTCACTCCATTCCACTCCAATCCATTCCAGTCCACGCCACTCCATTCCATTCCATTCCATTCCATTCCACTCCGTTTCATTCCATTCCAATCTATTCCATTCTACTCCAATCCATTCCACTCCACTCCATTCCATTCCCTTCCACTACACTCCATTCCAGTCCTCTCCACTACATTACACTCCACTCCACTCTATTCCACGCAACTCCCTTACATTCCATCCCATTCCACTCCACTCCGTTCCATCCCACTCCACTCTACTCCATTCAATTCCACTGCACTCCACCGCAGTCCACTACACTCTACTCCATTCCATTCCATTCCACACCTTTCCACTCCACTCCATTCCATTCCATTCCACTCCTTTCCACTCCACTCCATTCCATTCCACTCCATACCTTTCCTTATCATTCCACTCCATTCCATTCCATTCCATTCCACTACACTACACTCCATTCCACTCCACTACACTACACTCCATCACACTCTACTGCCTCGATTCCACTCTACTCCACTCTATTCCATTCCACACCACTTCTCTCCATCCCATTCATTTCCAATCCACACATTTCCATTCCACTCCACTCCATTTTATTCCTTTCAACTCCAGGCCATTTCATTCTATTCCATTCCATTCCTTTCGACTCCAATACATTCCATTCCACACCACTGCATTCCACACCACTCCGCTCCACTCCACTCCATTCTACTTTATTCCACTCCATTCCATTCCATTCTATTCCTGTCTTTCCACATGATCTCTCCCTGAGACAAAAGCTTGAGTGCAGCGGCATAATCTCAGCTAACATTTCATTTCACCATTCCTTTGAATTCCATTCCATCCCATTCCATTCAATACTATTTCACTCCACTACAATGCACTCCAATCCATCCAATTCCACTCTGTCCCATTCCATTTGACTCCATTCCAATCCAATCCACTGCCCTCCACTCCCCTCCACTCCGTTCCATTCCATTCCATTTCACTGCATTCCTTTTCATACCTTCCTTCGACAGGATATAACTATGTCACTCAGGCTGGAGTGCAGTGGCACAATCTGAGCTCACAATACACGTCACTCTTCATTGTATGGAATTCTATTCCATTGCATTGCATTCCATTTCATTCCATTCCGTTGCATTCCATTCCATTCAATTCCATTCCTTCCTTTTCCACTGCACTCCACTCCATTCCCCTACAATCAATTAAATCTGATTGCATTCCATTCCATTCCACTCCTCTCCAATCCACTGCAATCCACTCTGTTCCACTCCATCCCTTTCCATTCCGCTGCAATCCACTCCACCCCACTCCACTCCACTTCATTCCACTCCTCTCCATTCAACTTCCGTCCACTTCACTCCACTCCACTCTTATTCACTCAAATACACTCCATTCCATTCCGTTCCATTCCATTCCTTTCTTTTGAGAGTATCTCACTCTGCAACTCAGCCTGGAGCACAATGGCACAATCTCAGCTTCTATTCCATTCCATTCCATCCAATTCCACTCCACTCCACTTCACTCCACTCCACTTCACCCCACTCCATTCCACCCTACTCCAATCCACTCCACTAAACACCATTCCATTCCATTTCAACCCACTCCATTCCATTCCAATCCATAAAAGTGCATTCCATTCCATTCCATTCCATTCCACTCCACTGCCCTTCACTCCATCCATTCCATTCCATTCCAATCCATTCCATTCCTTTCCACTCCATTCCATTCCATTCAAATCCACTCCAATCCATTCCATTACACTCCATTCCACTCCACTCCACTCCACACCACTCCAATCCTATGCACACCACTCCATTCCAATCCATTCCATTCCATTCCACTCCAATCCATTCCATTCCACTCCACTCCATTCCATTCCATTCCTTTCCACTCCATTCCACTGCATTCCACTCCATTCCAGTCCACACCAGTCCACTCCACTCCATTCCATTCTATTCCATTCCACTGAAGTCCACATCATTACATTCCATTCCACTCGATTCCATCCCACTGAAGTCCACATCATTACATTCCATTCCACTCGATTCCATCCCATTGAACTCCACTCCACTCCTTTCCATTCTATTACACCCCATTCCACTCCTTTCCTCCTCACTCCACTCCATTCCCCTACCCTCCACACCATTCCACTCCATTCCTTTCCTTTCCATTCCATTCCATTCCATTCCATTCTATTCCATTCCTCTACATTCCATTCCATTCCACTGCCTTCCATTCCATTCCTGTCTTCTGAGAGTATCTCCCTCTGTCACTTAGCCTGGAGCACAGTGGCACAATCACAGCTTCCATTCCTTTCCATTCCATTCCATTCCACTCCACTCCACTTCACTTCTCTCCGTTCCATTGCACTCCACTCCACTCCAGTCCTTTGCACTCCAATCTATCCATTCCACTCCTATCCATTCGACTACATTCCATTCCATTCCTTGTGAGAATATCTCACTCTGTCACTTTGCCTAGAGCGCTGTGGCACAATCGCAGCTTCCATTGCTTTCCTTTCCATTCCACTCCACTCCAATCAACTCCACTCCATTCCACTCCAATACGCTACCATCCACTCCACAAGACTCCATTCCACTCCATTTCTATCCATTACTTTCAACTCCAATACATTCCATTCCATTCCACTCCAAACCACTCCATTCCGCTCCACTGAATTCCATTCCATTCTGTTCCATTCTTCTCCATTCCACTCCACTCCCCTAAACTCCACTCCAATCCGTTCCACTCCAATCCTTTCCACTCCACTCCATTGCAAACCACTCCATACCATTCCATCAATTCCACTCCAATCCTATCCACTCTATTCCACTCCACTGCAATCCTTTCCACTCCACTACAATCAATTAAATTCCATTGCATTCCATTCAATTCCATTCCACTCCATTCCACTCCACTCTATTCCATTCCACTCCACTCCATTCCAACCCACTCCATTCCATTCCACTCCGTTCCATTCCACTCCACTCGATTCCAGTCAACTCCACTCCATACAACTCCACTTCACTCAACTCTATTTCATTCCACTCCACTCCTCTCCATACCGTTCCCCTCCATTCCTCTGAACTCAATTCCATTCCACTCCACTTGATTCCATTCCACTCCATTCCATTCCTCTTCATTCCTCTCCACTCCACTGCTATCCACTCCACTCCTTTTCATTCCATTCCATTTCACTCCACTCCACTCCAATCCATTCTATTCAACTCAACACTTCTCCACTCCAATCCATTCCACTCCATTCAACTCCACTCCCCTGTATGCCACTCCACTGCACTCCATTCCACGCCATTCCATTTCATTCCATTTCATTCCATTCCACTCCATTTCATTCCATTCCAATCTACTCCATTCTACTCCACTCCATTCCACTCCACTGCATTCCATTCAATTCCATTCCATTCAACTTCATTCCACTACATTACACTCCATTACACTGCACTGCACTCCATTCCATTCCATTCCATTCCACTCCACTCCATTCCACAACACTCCACCGCATTCCGCTCCACTCCACTCTATTCCAATCCATTCCATTCCATACCATTCCACTCCAGTCCATTCCTGTCCATTCCACTCCACCCCATTCCACTCCACTCCACTCCATTCCATTCCATTCCATTCCAATCCATTCCATTCCATTTCATTCCATTCCAATCTACTCCATTCTACTCCACTCCACTCCACTCCATTCCATTCCATTCCGTACAACATCTTTCCACTCCACTCCACTCCATTACACCGCATTCCATTCCATTCCATTTCCTTCCATTCCACTCCACTCCATTCCACAACACTCCACTCCATTCCACTCCACTCCACTCCATTCCAATCCATTCCGTTCCATTCCCTCCATTCCATTCCACTCCACTCCATTCATGTCAATTACACTCCATTCCACTCCATTCATGTCCACTCCACTCCACTCCATTCCATTCCATTCCACTCCACTCCACTCCATTCCAGACCACTCTACTCCATTCCACTCCACTCCACTCCGTTCTATTTCATTTCGTTCCATTCCATTCCATTCCCCTCCACTCCATCCCATTCCACTCCACTCCACCCCATTCTGTTCCATTCCATTCCATTCCATTCCATTCCAGCACATTCCATTCCATTCCACTACATTCCATTCCATTCCACTAGATTCCAATCTACTCCACTGTACTCGGTTCCACTCGATTCCTCTCAATTTCATTCCACTCCATTCCATTTCACACCATTTCATGCCACTCCACTCGATTCCACCACACTGCATTCCATTAAATTCCATTCCACTCCACTCTACTCCACTCTTCTCCATTCCATTCCACCCCACTTCACTCCACTCCACTCCAGGTCTTTCCAATCCTCTCCATTCCATTCCACTGCATTCATTGCCATACCTTTCTTGTGAGAGTTTCTTACTCTGTCACTTTGCCTGTAGCGCAGTGAAACAATCTCAGCTTCCTTTCCTTTCCATTCCATTCCACTCCAATGCACTCCACTCCACTTAACTACACTCCATTCCGCTCCACTACAATCCCATTCACTCCATACCATTGCATTCTACTCCATTCCACTCCATTCCAATCCTCTCCAGTCAACTACCCTCTATTCCATTCCATTCCACTCCACTCCACTCCTTTCAAGTGAATTCCATTCTATTCCAATGCATGACAGTCCATTCCATTCCACTCCACTTCAATCCACTCCATTCCACTCCTTTCCACTCCATTCCACTCTACTCCACTCCTCTCCACTCCACTACACTCCAATCATCTCCACACCAATCCATTCCATTGCTTTCCTGTCCACTCAATTCCATTCCATTCCATTCCAATTCTTTCCACTCCTTTCACTTCCATTCCTTTCCTTTCAACCCCACTCCATTCCTTTCCATTATATTCCACTCCTTTGCATTCCACTCCATTCCAATCCATTCCACTCCATTCCAGTCCACTCCATTCCACTCGACTCTCTTCTACTTTACTCCACTCCACTCCACTCCAGTTCACTCCACTCCAGTTGACTCAATTCCATTCCATTCTATTCCATTCAATTCCAATCCATTCAAGTCGACTCCACTACATTCCACTCCACTCTACTTCATTCCAATCCATTCGTCTTCATTCCATTCTACTCCACTCCATTCATTTCCATTCCATTTCATTCCACTGCTCTCCACTACACTCCACAGCACTCTTTTCCAGTCCATTCTATTTCACGCTATTCCACTCCACTCCATTCCATTCCATTATACTCCAATACACTCCACTAAACTCCATTCCACTCCATTCCAGTCCATTCCAGTCCACTCCAATATACTCCACTGCATTCCATTCAATTCCATTGCACTCTAATCCTTTTAAATAAATTCCAGTCCTCTCCCATTCATTCCATTCCATTCAACTCAACTCCATTCCACTCCAATCCAGTACACTCCAATCCACTCCACTCCATTCCATTCCATTCTATCCCATTACATTCCACTCTACTCCATTCCATTCCATTGCACTCCATTCCATTCCATTCCACTAAACTCCATTCCATTCCATTCCATTGCACTGCAATCCACTCCAATCCACTCCACTCCTCTTCACTCCATTCCACTACATTCCATTCCTCTCCATTCCACTCCACAGCATTCCATTCCATTCCACTCCGCTTCACTCCACAGCATTCCATTCCACTCCATTCCATTCCACTGCATTCAATTCCACTCCATTACTTTTCATTCCATTCCACTCCATTCGAGTCCATGCCACTCCACTCCACTCCATTCCATTCCATTCCACTCCACTTCTTTCCATTTCACTCCAATCCACTTCCCTGCATTCCACTAAACTCCACTCAACTCCACTCAACCGCATTCCATTGCAATGTACTCCAGTCCATTCCATTCCACTGTACTCCATTCCTTTCCATTCCACTCCATTCCACTCCACTCCAGTCCACTCCATTGCATACCATTCCATTGCATTCCATTCCACTCCAATACATTCCAATTCACTCCACTCCATTCCACTCCATTCCATTCCACTCCATGTCACTCCACAGCATTCGATTCCATTACAGTCCGCTCCACTTCACTGCATTCCATTCCACTCCATTCCACTGCACTGCATTCGATTCCACTCCATTCCTTCCCATTCCATTCCACTCCATTCTATTCCACGGCACTCCACTGCAATCCATTCCATTCCACTCCAATCCAGTTCTTTCCATTTCACTCCACTCCACTTCCCTCCATTCCACTCCACTCCACTCAACTCCACTCAACTCCACTCCATTCTGTTCTAATATACTCCATTACATTCCATTCCACTGTACTCCATTCCATTCCATTCCACTCCATTCCACTCCATTCCAGTCCACTCCACTGCAATCCATTCCATTTCATTCCAATCCACTCCATTCCACTACATTCCATTATATTCCATACCATTCGAATCCATTCCCTTCCACTCCGCTCCATTGCAGTCCAGTCCACTCCATTCCTGTCCACTCCACTCGAATACATTCCATCCATTCCACTCTATTGCATTCCACTACACTCCATTCCTCTCCATTCCATTCCAATCTACTCCATTTTATTCCATTCCAATTCACTACATTACACTCCACTCCATTCCACTCGATTCCACTCCATTCCACTGCATTCCAGTCGACTCCACTCCACTCCACTCCACTCCATTCCATTCCATTCCACTGCACTGCACTCCGCTCCACTCCGTTACTTTCCAAATCAATCAAGTCTACTCCTTTACATTCCACTCCACTCCACTCCACTCCATTCCATACCATTCCGTTCCATACCATTCCATTCCATTTCACTCCATCACAATCCATTCCACTCCACTCCATTCCATTCCACTCCACTCCACTCCATTCGACTCCACTCTGCTCCATTCCATTCCATTTCCTTCCACTCCACTCCACTCCATTCGAATCCATTCCACTCCATTCCACTCCACTCCACTCCACTCCATTCCATTCGATTCCATTCCATTCCACTGCAATCCACTCCACTGCATTCCATTGCACTGCTTTACACTACACTCAATTCTATTCCACTTCATTCCATTACATTCCATACCACTCAATTCCATTCCATTCCATCCGCTCCACTCAATTCTAGTACACTCCATTCCATTCCATCCCATACCACTCAATTCCATTCCATTCCACTCCGCTCCGCGCCATTGCATTCCACTCCACTCCAATTCTTTCCACACCACTCCTCTCTCCACCCCACTCCATTCCATTCCACTCTACTCCATTCAATTCTGTTCCATTCCATTCCACTTGAATCCACTCCACTCCATTCCACTCCATTCCACTTCATTCCAGTGCACTCCTGTCCACTCCACTGAATTCCATTCCATTCAACTGCACTTAAAACCACTCCATTCTATTGCACTCCATTCTATTCCACTCCACTCCATTCCATTCCACTCCACGACACTCCATTTCATTCCACTCCACTCCACTCCATTTTACTCCAATTCACTCCACTCCATTCCAGTCTACTCTACCCCATTCAATTCCATTCCTTTCCACTCCATTCCATTCCACTCAATTCCATTCTACTCCATTCCATTCCTCTCCATTCCGCTCTACTCCACTGTACTACATTCTATTCCACCCAATTGCATTCCTCTCCATTCCATTCCACTCCACTCCACTCCATTCCACTCCACTCCTTTCCATTCCAATCTATTTCATTCCACTCCAGTCCACTGAATTCCATTCCTCTCCAATGCACTCCCATCCACTGCAGTCCACTCCTCTCCATTCCACTGCAGCCCATTCCATTTCCCTCCACTCCACTCCATTCCACTCCAATCAATTCCACTACACTCTTCTCCATTCCATTCCATTCCATTCCATTCCATTCCATTCCACTCCATTCCAATCCATTCCACTATACTCCATTGCACTCCACAGCATTCCACTGCACTCCATTCCATTACATTCTATTCAACTCATTACAATCCATTCCACTTCATTCCACTCCACTCCAATTCATTCCATTCCATTCCATTCCATTCCAATCCATTCCATTCCATTCCTTTCCACTCCTATCCATTGTATTCCACAACACTCCTTTCAAGTCAACTTCACTCCACTCCACTGCAAAAAACTCCAATCCACGCCATTCCATTCTACTCCACTCCATTCCATTCCACTCCACTCCATTCCATTCCATTCAATTGCATTCCTTTCCATTCCACTGCATTCCTTTCCATTCCATCCTGCTCCACTCAACTCTATTGCACTCCATTCCACTGCATTCTATTCAACTCCGTTTCTTTTCTCTCCTCTCCACTATACTCCACTACAATCCATTCAATTCCACCCCATTCTATTCCTCTACATTCCATTCCACTCCACTCCACTGCATTCCACACAAATTCATTCCATTCCAATCCATTTCATTCCACTCCACTCCACTACATTCCAATCCGTTCCATTCCACTCCAATGCACTCCACTCCACTCCAATCCACTCCACTCCATTCCACTCCAATGCACTCCACTCCACTCCAATCCACTCCACTCCATTCCACTCCAATCCATTCCATTCCATTCCATTGCCCTACACTCTACTCCATTCCACACCAATTCACTCTATTCCACTCCACTCCACTCCATTCCATTCCACTCCATTCTATTCCATTCCTCTCTTCTCCGTTCAACTCCACTCCAACCCACTCCACTACATTCCTTTCCATTCCATTCAAACCCATTCCAATCCGTTCCACTCTATTCTACTCCACTCAGTTCCATTCCATTCCACTCTGTTCCAATCGTTTCCATACGTATCCACTCCTATCCATTCCTTTCCACTACACTCTTTTCCACTGAACTCCACTCCACTCCACTCCACTTCACTCCATTCCATGCCATTCCATTCCACTCCACTCCATTCCTTTCCATTTCATTGTATTCCTTTCCATTCCATTCCATTACACTCCACTCCACCCCATTCCACTGCATTACACTCCACTCCACTCCACTCCACTATACTCCATTCCACTCAACTACATTCCATTCAACTCCGTTAGAGTCCATTCCACTCCACTCCAATCCATTCCACTTCACTCCACTGCATTCCATTCCATTCCATTCCATTTCGCTCCATTCCATTCCTTTCCAGTCTACTTCATTCAACTCTACTCCATTCCACTCCACTCCATTGCATTCTATTCGAAGCCACTCCATTCCATTCCACGCAACTCCAATCTTGTCCACTTCACTCCATTCCACCTCATTCCACTCCACTCTACTTCACACAACTCCATTCCATTCCACTCCATTCCACTCACTCCATTCCGTACCACTCCTTTAACTTCCATTCCATTCCATTCCATTTCATTCCACTCCACTCCACTCCATTCTATTTCACCCCACTCCACTCCACTCAATTCCACTCCACTACATTCCACACCACTCCATCAAATTCCATTGCATTCCAATCCATTCCACTTCATTCTTCTCCCTTCGAATCCATTCCATTCCATTCCATTCCACTTCATTCCTTTCTATTTCACTCTACTCCATTCCACTCCACTTAATTCCATTCCATTCCATTCCATTCCAGTCCTTTCCACTCCACTCCACTCCGCTCAACTCCACTCCACTAAATTCCACTACATTGCATTCCATTCCATTCCACTCCATTCCATTACATTCCAATCCACTTCATTCCATTCCATTCGATTCCATTCCACACCTTTCCACTCCTCTCCATTCCACTACCCTCCATTCCAATTCATTCCATTCCATTACACAACTCTCCATTCCATTCCTTTCCATTTCATTCCACTCAACTCCTCTCGACTGCATTCCATTCCACCCCACTCCACTCCACTCCATTACACTCTACTTCTTTCCATTCCACTCCACTTATTTCCACTCCACTCCACTCTATTCCATTCCATTCCAATCCAATCCATTCCACTCCTCTCCACTCCATTCCATTCCAATCCATTCCACTCCATTGCAATCCATTCCACTATTCTCCATTCCATTCCACTCCACTGCATTACACTCCACTCCACTACATTCCACTTCACCTCATTCCATTCCATTCCATTCTACTTCACTACACTCCATTCCACTCCCCTCCAATCCTTTCCATTCCATTCTACTCCATTCCATTCCATTCCACGCTACTCCTTTCTATTCCACTCCATTCCACTCAACTCCACTACTTTCCATTGCATTCCATGCCTCTCCACTTCATTCCACTCCACTCCACTCCACTCCACTCTACTCCACTCCATTCCGCTCTACTTCATTCCATTCCACTGAAACCCATTCCATTCCATTCCACTCCACTGCTCTAAACTCCACTCCACTCCACTCCATTTAACTCCATTCCGTTCCACTCCACTCCATTCAACTCGAGTACATTCTACTATACTCCATTCCATTCCATTCCACTCTATTGCACTCCACTCCGTTCCACTCCATTTCATTCTATTCCACTCCACTACTCTCTATTCTATGCCATTCCAATCCATACCACTTCATTCCATTCCAATAAATCCCATACCAATCACTTCCACTCCATTCCAGTCCATTCCACTCCATACCACTGCATTCCATTCCATTCTTTTCCATTCCATGCCATTCCACTCTTTTCCACTCCACTCCATTCCACTACAGTCCACTCCAATTCATTCCATTCCATTCCATTCCATTCCACTACACTCGACTCTACTCCATTGCATTCCATTCCACCCCACTCCATTCCCGTCCAGTCAACTCCTTTCCACTACCTTCCACTCCATTCCAATCCATTCCATTTCAATCCTTACCACTCCATTCCATTTCATTCCATTCCACTCCATTCCATTGCATTCCACTGCATTCCATTTCATTCCACTCCATTCCACTCCACTCCACTCCAGTATATTCTACTCCAATCCACTCCATTCCATTCCACTGCACTCCACTCCATTCCATTCCTTTCCATTCCATTCCACTCCGCTCCATTCCACTGCAGTCCATTCCAGTCTACTCCACTCTATTCCAATATACTCCACTCCACTCCATTCCACTCCACTCAACTCCATTCCATTCCACTCCAATAATTTCCATTTCACTCAACTCCACCCCGTTCCATTCCATTCCACTGAACTCCAGTCGACTCTACACCACTCAATTCCATTCCATTCCATTCCATTCCACTCCATTCCATGACACTCTACACCATTCCATGCCATTGCATTCCACTCTACTCCATTCCTCTCCACTCCATTCCACTCCACTGCATTCCACTCCCCTCCATTCTACTCCACTCCATTCCATGACACTCCGCTGAACTCCACTTCACTCCACTCTACTCCATTTCATTCCCCTTCATTCCAGTACACTCCACTCCACTCCATTCCACTCCACTCCACTGCATTCCATTCCATTCCATTCCACTCTGCTCCACTCCATTCCACTCGTCTCCTCTCTTTTCCATTCCTTTCCATTCCACTCCATTCCATTCCCTTCCACTGTACTCCATTCTGTTCCACTCCATCCAGTCATTTTCTCTCCATTGCACTGCAATCCATTCCACTCCACTCAATTCCATTCCATTCCACACTACTTCATTCCATTCTACTCTACCCTATTCCTTTCCATTCCATTCCATTCCACTCCACTCCATTTCACTCCATTGCACTCCACTTCCCTCAACTCCACTACACTCAAATCCACTCCATTCCATTCCACTGTACTCCATTGCATTCGATTCCACTCCATTCCCCTCCACTCCATTCCACTCCATTCCTCTCCACTCCACTCCATTCCACTGTATTCCACTCCATTTCAGTCCAATCCAGTCCACTCCACTCCATTCCATTCCATTCCACTGCGCTTCACTCCTCTCCATTCTATTGCACTAAATTCTATTCCACTTCATTCCGTTCCAATCAACTCCACTCCATTTGATTCCAATCAACTCCACTCCATTTGATTCCACTCCACTCCACTCCATTCCACTCCACTCCACTCCACTCCACTCCATTACAGTCCACTCTACTCCATTCCATTCCATTCCACTCGATTCCACTGCACTCCATTCCACTCGATTCTTCTCTTTTCAACTCCATTCCAGTCCATTCCATTCCACTCTATTCCTTTTCATTCCACTGCACTCCGCTCCACTACATTCCATTCCAAATCATTCCACTCCACTCCCTTCCATTCCACTCCACTCTACACCTTTCAACTCCATTCCATTTCACTCCATTTCACTCCATTGCAATGCGTTCAACTCCACTCATTCCATTCCATTCCATGCCACTCCACTACATTACCCTCCACTTCATTCCTCTCCAATCAACTCCATTCCATTCCACTCCACTCCACTCCACTCCACTCCATTCCATTCCACTCCACTCCTCTCCATTCCAATCCATTCCACTAACTTCTACTCCACTCTTATCCATTCTATTTAGTTCCATTCCATTCCACTCCAATCCACTCCACTCCATTCCACTCCATTCCACTCCATTCCACTCCATTACGTTCCACTCCCCGCCACTCCACTCCATTCCATTCCATTCCACTGCACTCCGCTCCATTCCATTCCAATGCAATCCACTCCACTCCATTGCAATCCAGTCAACTGCACTCCATTCCATTGCACTGAACTCCACTCCACTCCACTTCATTCAATTCCACTGTACTCCATTCTATCCCATGCCATTCCACTCTTTTACACTCCCCTCCATTCCACTACATTCCACTCCATTCCACTGCATTCCACTGCATACCAGTCCACTCCACTCCACTCCATTAAATTCCACTGTACTCCACTCCATTCCACACCAATCGATTCCAATCCACTTCTTTCCATTCCACTCCACTACATTCCAATCCATTCTGCTCCATTCTACTCCACTGCACTCCATTCCATGCCATTCTATTCCATTCCATTCCATTCCATTCCATTTCATTCGACTCCATTCCATTCCATTCCATTGTAGTCCATTCCACTCCAATCCACACCATTCCATTCATTCTAGTCCATTCCAGTTCTTTACACTCCATTCCACTCCACTCCATTCCATTCCCGCCATTCCCCACCATTCAAATCAATTCCATTCCACTCCATTCCACTCCACTCTTTTCCATTCTATTACACTCCAGTCAACTACACTCAATTCCATTCGTCTCCCTTCCTCTCAACTCCATTGAGTTCCTTTCCTCTACAATCTACTCCACTCCAATCCATTCAATTCTACCCCATTCTATTCCTCTCCATTCCACTCCCCTCCATTCCACTCCAATTCATTCCATTCCAATCCATTTCATTCCAGTTTAGTCCACTCCACTCCAGTCCGTTCCATTCCACTCCAATGCACTTCACTTTACTCCAATCCACTCCTCTCCATTCCAATCCAATCCAATCCATTTCATTCCATTCCATTCCCCTCCAGTCTGTTCCATTCCACTCCAATGCACTCCACGCAAATACACTCCACTACACTCCATTCCATTCCATTCAATTCCACTCCATTCAATTCCACGCCATTCCATTACATTCCTCTCTACTCCATTCCACTCCACTATAATCCACACCACTGTATTCCATTCCATTCCATTCAACACCATTCCAATGCATTCCACCCCATTCCACTCCACTCAACTTCATTCCTTTACAGTTCACTCCATTCCACTCCACTCCACGTCACTCCACACAACTCCGTTCCTTTCCACTCCACTCCATTCCATTTCACTCCAATCCATTGCATTCAATTCCAAAGCACTCCACACCAATACACACTACTCAACTCCATTTCACTCCTTTGCATTCCACTCCATTCCACTCCACTCCATTCAATTTCATTCCACTCCACTCCACTCCACTGTACTGCATTCCATTGCACTCCATTCCACTCCACTTCATTGTACTCCACTGCATTTTATTCCATTCCATTCCATTACACTGGACTCCACTCCATTCCAGTCCACTCCAGTCCACTCCTCTCTATTCCATTCCATTCCACTGCACTCCACTCCACTCCATTCTATTTCACTCTATTCCATTCCATTCCATTCCGTTCCACTCCTCTCCACTCCAATTCATTCCACTCGACTCCACTCCATTTCACTCCACTCCACTCCACTCCATTCCACTCCACTCCACTCCACTAGAGTCCACTCTACTCCATTCCATTCCACTCAATTCTACTCCATTCCACTCCAATCTATTCCGCTCAATTCCACTCCATTCCTCTCCATTCCAGTCCACTCCACTCCACTACATTCCATTCCATTCCACTAACTTCCACTCCACTCCACTCTATTCCATTTGATTCCATTCCATTCCACTCCAATTCACTCCACTCCATTCCACTCCATTCTATTCCACTCCCCGCCACTCCACTCCATTCTATTCCATTCCACTGCACTCCACTCCATTCCATTCCAATCTAATCAACCCCAATCATTCCAATCCACTCCACTCCACTCTACTCCATTCTACTGCACTCCACTCCACTCTACTTCATTTCATTACACTGATCTCCATTCCATCCCATTCCATTCCACTCCTTTAGACTCCCCTCCATTCCTCTCCATTCCACTGCATCCCACTGCATTGCATTCCACTCCACTCCACTTCATTCCAGTAAATTCCACTGTACTCATCTCCATTCCATTCCAATCCATTCCAATCCACTTCTTTCCATTCAACTGCACTCCACTAAATTCCAATACATTGTACTCCATTCTAATCCACTGCACTCCATTCCATTGCATTCCATTCCATTCCATTACATTCCTTTTCATTCGACTCCATTCCATTCTATTCCACTCCATTCCACCCCACTACAAACCATTCCAATCCATTCAATTCCATTACACTTGTTTACAGTCCATTCCACTGGACTCCACTCCATTCAATCCTTTCCCCACCATTCAACTCTATTCCATTCCACTCCATTCCACTCCAATCTTTTCCATTCTATTACACTCCACTGAACTCCACTCCATTCCATTACTCTCTATTCCTCTCAACTCCATTCAGTTACTCCCCTCTCCACACTACTCCACTTCAGTCCATTCAATTCCACCCCATTCTATTCCTCTCCATTCCACTCCACTCCACTCCATTGCACTCCAATTCATTCCATTCCAGTCCATTTCATTACACTCCACTACACTCCAATCCAATCCGTTCCAGTCCACTGCAGTGCACTCCACTCTACCCCAATACACTCCTCTCCATTCCACTCCAATCCATTCCATTCCATTCCCCCCCATTCCACTCCAATCCACCACATTCCACTCCACTCCACTGCATTCCATTGCATTCCATTTCCTTCCGTTCCACTCCATTCAATTCCACTCCATTCCATTCCATTCTTCTCTACTCCATTCCACTCCACTCCAATCCACTCCTCTACATTCCACTGCATTCTATTCAACTCCTTTCCACTCCATTCCACTCCACTCCATTCCACTCCATTCCATTCTTTTCCATTCCATTCCATTCCATTCCATTCCATTCTATATCATTCCGTTCAATTCCAATCCATTCCATACCATTCCACTCCTATCCATTCCATTCCACTACATTCTTTTCCACCGAACTCCACTCCACTACACTACACTTCAATCCATTCAATGCCATTCCATTCCACTCCACTCCATTCCATTCCATTCCCCTGCATTCCTTTCCTTTCCACTCCACTCCACTCAATTCCACTCATTCCATTCCATTCCACTCCACTCCACCACAATGCATTCCATTACATTACATTCCACTCCACCCCATTCTATTCCCTTCCACTCCACTTCACTCCATTCCAGTCCTCTCCACTCCATTCCTGTCCTCTTCACTACATTCCACTCCATTACACTCCACTCCACACAACTCCATTCCATTCCACTCCACTTCATTCCATTTCACTCCAATCCATTGCATTCTATTCCACTGCACTCCACTCCACTACACTCTACTCCACTCCATTTCACTCCATTGCATTCCACTCCATTCCACTACACTCCTTTCAATTCCATTCCACTCAACTCCACTGTGCTACACTCCTTTGCACTCCATTACATTCCACTCCATTGCACTCCACTCCATTTCATTGCAATCCATTCCATTCCACTCGACTCCACTCCACTCCATTCCAGTCCATTCCAGTCCACTCCTCTCCATTCTATTCCACTGCACTCCACTCCATTCTATTGCATTCTATTCCATTCCACTCCATTCCATTCCACTCCACTCCACTCCATTTCATTCCACTCCACTCCACTCCATTGCACTCCATTCCATTTCACTAGAAACCACTCCTTTCAACTCCATTCCAGTCGGCTCCACTCCGCTGTATTACATGCCATTCCATTGCATTCTACTCCACTCCATTCCATTCCAAATCATTCCACTCCACTCCTTTCCGTTCCACTCCACTCTAAACCTTTCCACTCCATTCCATACCACTCCATTCGGTTTAACTCCATTTCACTACATTCCAATGCATTCCACTCCACTCCATACCATTCTATTCTACTCCACTCCACTCCACTCCATTCCAGTTCACTCCTCTCCATTCCATCCCATTCCACTGCACTCCACTCCACTCCATTCTATTGCATTCCATTCCATTCCACTCCATTCCATTACACTGCACTACACTCCATTTCATTCCACTCCACTCCACTCCATTCCACTCCACTCCATTGCATTCGATTGCACTCCTTTCAACTCCATTCCAGTCCACTCCACTCCACTCCACTCTATTCCATTCCATTCCACTGCACTCCATTCCACTCTATTCCATTCCAAATCATTCCACTCCACTCCTTTCCATTAAACTCCACTCTACACATTTCCACTCCATTCCAAACCACTCCTTTCCATTTCACTCCATTTCACTCCATTCCAATGCATTTTATTCCACTCCCTTCCATTCCATTCCACTCTACTCCATTCCATTACACTCCACTTCATTCCACTCCAATCTACTCCATTCCATTCCACTCTACTCCATTACATTCCAATCCATTCCACTAACTTCCACTCCACTCCACTTCATTCCATTTGATTCCGTTCCATTCCACTCCAATCCACTCCACTCCATTCCTCTGCATTCCATTCCACTCCCCTCCACTCCACTGCATTCCATTCCATTCCACTGCACTCCACTCCATTCCATTCCAATCGAATCCACTCCACTCCATTCCAATCCAATCCACTCCACTCCACTCCACTTAATTCCATTACACTGTACTCCATTCCATCCTATTCCATCCCACACCTTTGGACTCTCCTCTATTCCACTCCTTTCCACTCCATTCCACTGCATTCCAGTCCACTCCACTCCACTCCATTCCATTATATTCCACTGTAGTTCACTCCACTCCATTCCAATCCATACTAATCCACTTCTTTCCATTCCACTCCACTCCCCTACACTCCAATCCATTCTACTCCTTTGTACTCCACTCCACTCCATTCCATTCTTTTCCATTCCATTCCATTCCACTCCAATTCATTCGACTCCATTACATTCCGTTCCATTCCATTCCAGTCCATTCCACTCCACTCTACACCATTGCATTCCATTCTAGTCCATTCCAGTTCTCTACACTCCAATCCACTCCACTCCACTTCATTTGCTCAATTCCCCACCATGCAACTCCATTCCATTCCACTCCACTCTTTTCCATTCTATTACACTCCACTCAACTCCACTCCATTCCATTCCTCTCCATTCCTCTCAACTCCATTCACTTCCTCTCCTCTCCACTCTACTCAACTCCAATCCATTCAATTCCACCCAATTCTATTCCTCTCCATTGCACTCCACTGCACTCCATTCCACTCAAATGCATTCTATTCCAATCCATTTCATTCCACTCCACTCCACTCCAATGCGTTCCAGTCCACTCCAATGCACTCCACTCTATTCCAATCCACTCCTCTCCATTCTACTCCAATCCATTCCATTCCATTCCATTCCCCTCCATTCCACCCAGTTCCACTCCCCTCTACTCCATTCCATTCCATTCTATTCCACTCCATTAAATTCCACTCCATTCCATTCCACTCCTCTCTACTCCATTCAACTCCACTACAATCCACTAGACTACATTCCATTCCATTCAATTCAATTCCATTCCAATCCATTCCACTCCATTCCACTCCACTCTTTTCCATTCCATTCCATTCCATTCCATTCCAAACCATTCTATACCATTCCTATCCATTCCTTTGCACTACACTCCTTGCCACTGAACTCCACTACACTACACTACAATTCACTCCATTCCATGCCATTCCACTGCATTCCTTTCCATTCCATTCCACTCCACTCAATTCCACTCCACTCCATTCCATTCCCCTCTGCTCCACTCCATTACACTCCACTCTACTCCATTCCATTCCACTCTATTCCACTCCATTCCACCACACTCCGTTCTACTCGATTCCACTCCATTCCTCTCCATTCCAGTCCTCACCGCTCCACTACACTCCATTCCATTCCACTAGACTCCAATCCACTCCATTCGATTCCACTCCACTCCAATCCAATCCATTCCCCGTCCAATCTAATCTATTCCATTCCACTCCATTGCACTCCACTCCATTCCATTCGATTCCACTCCATTACTCTCCATTCCAGTTCACTCCACTCCACTCCATTCCATTCCATTCCACTGCACTCCACTACAATGCATTCCATTCCATTCCACTCCACTCCATTCCACCCCACTCCATTCCACCCCACTGCGCTCCATTCCATTCCATCCCACTCCCCTCCAATCCTTTCCAGTCCATTCCATTCCATTCCACTCCACTCCATTCCACTCCACTGCACTTCATTTAATTTCATTCCATTCTTTTACACTCCAATCCACTCCACTCCATTCCACTCCTTTCCATTCCACTCCGCTATATTCCATTCCATTCCATTCCACTCCATTCCACTCCACTCCATTCCACTCCACTGCACTTCATTTAATTTCATTCCATTCTTTTACACTCCAATCAACTCCACTCCATTCCACTCCTTTCCATTCCATTCCACTCCGCTATATTCCATTCCATTCCATTCCACTCCATTCCATTCCACTCCACCTCACTCCATTCCATTAAATTCCACTCCATTCCTTTCCATTAAATTCCACTCCATTCCATTCCACTCCACTCCACTCCACTCCATCGCACTCCATTCCACTTCATTGCACTCCATTCCACTTCATTCCACTCCATTCCACTCAAATCCAATACAGTTTATTCCACTCCTCTCTGCTCCACTCCACCCCATTCCATTCCACCCTACTCCGTTCCATTCCACTCTACTGCATTCCATTCCACTCTACTTCATTCAACTCCACTCCCCTCCATTTCATTCCACTCCATTCCATTCCTCTCTACACCACTCTATTCCCCTCTGCTCCATTCCACTGCATTCCATTTCATTCCACTGCACTCCCTTCCATTCCACCCCACTCCATTCCACTCCACTCCATTCCACTCCACTCCATTCCATTCCTTTCCACTCCTCTCCACTCTGTTCCACTCCTCTCCACTCCATTCCTTTCCATTCCTTTCCATTCCACTCCTTTCCATTCCATTCCACTCTACTGCATTGCGTTTGATTTCATCCAGTCCTCTCCAATTCAATGCACTCCAATCCATTCCACTCCACTCATTTCCATTCTATTCCACTCCACTTCATTCCATTCCACTCTAACACATTCCCTTCCATTCCATTGCATTGCACTCCTCTCCATTTCACTCCATTCCTCTCCACTTCACTCAACTCCACTCCACTCAAATCCATTCCATTCCACTGTACTCCATTCCATTCCATTCCACTCCATTCCACTCCACTCCATTCCACTAAATTCCTCTCTATTCCAGTCCAATCCAGTCCACTCCACTCCATTTCATTCCATTCCACTGCACTTCACTCCACTCCATTCTGTTTCACTTAATTCCATTCCACTCCATTCCATTCCAATCAACTCCACTCCATTTGATTCCACTCCACTCCACTCCACTCCATTCCAGTCCACTCCACTCCTTTCCATTCCATTCCATTCCGTTCCACTCGATTCCACTCCACTCCATTCCATTCGATTCCACTCCTTTCAACTCCATTCCAGTCCACTCCACTCCACTCTATTCCATTCCATTCCACTGCACTCCACTCCACTCCATTCCATTCCAAATCATTCCACTTCACTCCATTTCATTCCACACCACTGTAAACCCTTCCACTCCATTGTATACCACTCCTTTCCCTTTCACTCTATTCCAATGCATTCCAGTCCACTCCGTTCCATTCCACTCCACTACACTCCATTACACTCCACTTCATTCCACTCCAAACACCTCAATTCCATTCCATTCCATTCCATTCCTCTCCTCTGTACTCCACTCCACTGCGTTCCAATACATTCCACTAACTTCAACTCCACTCTACTCCATTCCATTTGATTCCATTCCATTCCACACCAATCCACTCCACTTTATTCCGCTACATTCCACTACATTACATTCCACTCCTCTCCACTCCACTCCATTCCATTCTGTTCCACTGCACTGCACTCCATTCCATTCTAATCTAATCCACTCCTCTCCATTCCAGTCCACTCCACTCCACTTCACTCCATTCGACTGCACTCCACTCCACTTCACTCCATTCCACTGGACTCCATTCCATCCCATTCCATTCCACTCCTTTAGACTCCCATCCATTCCACTCCATTCCACTTCATTCCACTGCATTCCATTCCACTCCACTCCACTTCATTGCATTGAATTCCACTGTACTCCACTCCATTCCATTCCAATCCATTCCAATCCACTTCTTTTCATTCCACTCCACTCTACTACATTCCAATACATTCTATTCCATTCTTATTCACTCCACCCCATTCCATCCCATTCCATTCCTTTCCATTCCGTTCCATTCCATTTTTTTCTCCTCCATTCCATTCCATTGCACTCCATTCCATTCCATTCCACTCCACTTCAAACCATTCCATTCCATTCTAGTCCATTCGTTTTTATACTCAATTCCACTCCACTCCACTTCATTTACTCAATTTCCCACCATTCAACTCCATTCCATTCCACTCCATTCCACTCCACTCTTTCCCATTCTATTACACTCCACTCAACTCCACTCCATTCCATTCCTCTCCATTCCTCTCAACTCCATTCATTTCCTCAACTCTCCACTCTACTCCACACCAATCCATTCAATTCCACCACGTTCTATTCCTCTCCATTCCCCTCCACTCCACTCCATTCCACTCCAATTCATTCCATTCCAATCCATTTCATTCCACTCCACTCCACTCCACTGAAATCCGTTCCATTCCACTCCAGTGCACTCCACTCTACTCCAATGCACTCCTCTCCATTCCCCTACAATCCATTCCATTCCACTGCTTTCCTCTCCATTCCACTCCATTCCACTCCAGTCCACTTCACTCCACTCCTTTCCGTTCCATTTCTTTCCATTCCACTCCATTCAATTCCACACCATTCCATTCCATTCCTCTCTACTCCATTCCACTCCATTCCAATCCACTCCTCTACATTTCATTCTATTCCATTCAACTCCATTCCAATCCTTTCCACTCCATTCCACTCCACTCCATTCCAATCCATTCCATTCCATTCCATTCAATTCCAATCCATTCCATACAATTCCACCCCATCCATTCCATTCCACTACAGTCCTTTCCACTGAACTCCACTCCAATACACTTCACTTCACCCGTTCCATGCCATTCCATTCCACTCCACTCCATTCCGTTCCATTCCACTGCATTCCTTTCCATTCCATTCCACTCCACTACACTCAATTCCACTCCATTCTATTCCATTCCATTCAACTCCACTCCACCCAAATGCATTCCATTACGTTCCATTCCACTCCACCCCATTCCATTCCATTCCACACCATTCCACTCCACTCCATTCCACTCCACTCCACTCCATTCCTGTCCACTTCACTCCATTCCACTCCATTCCACTCCACCCCACAAAACTACATTCCATTCCACTCCACTCCATTCCATTTCACGCCACTCCATTCCTGTCCACTTCACTGCATTCCAGTCCATTCCACTCCACTCCACACAGCTCCATTCCATTCCACTCCACTCCACACACCTCCATTCCATTCCACTCCACTCTATTCCATTTCACTCCACTCCGTTGCATTCTATTCCACTGCACTCTTTTACACGACACTCTATTCCACTCCATTTCACTCCATTGCATTCCACTCCATTCAACTCCAATCCATTCAATTCCATTCCACTCCACTCCACTATACTACATTCCATTGCACTCCATTACACTCTGCTCCATTGCACTCGATTCCATTTCATTCCATTCCGTTCCATTGCACTAGACTCCACTACACTCTATTCCAGTCCACTCTAGTCCACTCCTCTCCATTCCATTCCATTCCACTGCACTACACTACACGCCTTTCTATTGCACTCTATTCCATTCCACTCCATTCCATTCCACTGCTCTCCAGTCCATTTCATTCCACTCCACTCCACTCCATTCCACTCCATGTCACTCAATTCCTCTCTTTTCAACTCCATTCCAGTCCACTCCACTCCACTCTATTTCATTCCATTCCACTGCACTGCACTACACTCCATTCCATTCCAAATCATTCCACTGCACTCCTTTCCATTCCACTCCTCTGTACACCTTTCCACTCCATTCCATACCACTCCATTCCATACCACTCCATTCCCCTCCATTCCAATGCATTCCACTCCACTCCATTCCATTCCATTCCACTCCACTCTACTCCATTACACTCCACTTCATTCCACTCCAATCAACTCGATTCCATTCCATTCCATTCCACTCCACTCCACTCCATTGCACTGCACTTCACTCCACTCCAATCTACTCCATTCCATTCCATTCTACTCCACTCCATTCCAATCCATTCCACTAACTACCCCTCCACTCCACTCCTTTCCATTTGATTCCATTCCATTCCACACCAATCCACTCCACTTCTTTCCGCTCCATTCCTCTACATTACATTCCACTTCCCTCCACTCCACTCCATTCCATTCCATTCCATTGCACTCCACTCCATTCTATTCCAATCTAATCCATTCCTCTCCATTCCAATCCACTCTACTCCACTCCACTATATTCGACTGCACTGCCCTCCACTTCATTCAATTCCACTGTACTCCATTACATCCCATTCCATTCCACTCCTTTAGACTCCCCTCCATTCCACTTCGTTCCACTCCATTCCACTGCATTCCAGTCCACTCCACTCCACTCCGTTGCATTGAATTCCACTCTACTCCTCTCCATTCCATTCCATTCAATTCCATTCGACTCCTTTCCTTTACATTCCACTCCATTCCACTCCACTCCAAACCATTCCATTCAATTCTAGTCCATTCCAGTTCTTTAAACTCCATTCCACTCCACTCCACTCCATTTATTCCATTCCCCACCATTCAACTCTATTCCATTCCACTCAATTCCACTCCACTCTTTTCCATTCTATTACACTCCACTTAACTCCACTCCATTACATTCCTCTCCATTCCTCTCAACTCCATTCTCTTCCTCTCCTCTCCTCCCTACTCCACTCCAATCCTTTCAATTCCACGCTATTCTCTTCCTCTCCATTGCACTCCACTCCATTCCATTCCATTCAAATTCATTCCATTCCAATCCAATTCATTAAACTCCACTCCACTCCACTCAAATCCGTTCCATTCCACTCCAATTCACTCCATTCCACTCCAATCCATTCCCCTCCATTTCACTCCACTCCATTCCAATCCATTCCATTCCACTCCACTCCACTCCATTCCATTCCATTCCATTCCACTCCATTCAACTCCACTCCATTCCATTCCATTCCTCTCTACTCCATTCCACTCCACTCCAATCAACTCCACTACATTCCCTTCCATTCAATTCCTTTCCAATCCATTCCACTCCATTTCACTCCACTCCATTCCATTCCATTCCATTAAATTCCAATCCATTCCATACCATTCCACTCCTATCCATTCCATTCCACTACACTCCTTCCCACTGAACTCCACTCCACTTCAATACACTTCACTCTATTTATGCCATTCCATTCCACTCCACTCCATTCCATTCCATTCCACTGCATTCCTTTCCATTCCATTCCACTCGAATGCACTCAATTCCACTCCTTTCCATTGCATTCCATTCCACTCCACTCCACCCCAATGCATTCCATTACATTTCATTCCACTCCACCCTATTGCATTGCATTCCACTCCATTTCACTCCAATCCACTCCATTCCACTCCAGTCCACTTCATTCCTGTCCACTTCACTCCATTCCAGTCCATTCCACTCCACTCCATTCGACTTCACTCCACTCCATTCCAGTGCACTCTACTCCATTCAATTTCACTCCATTCCACTCCATTCCACTCCATTCCACTCCACTCCATTCCACTCGATTCCACTCCATTCCTCTCCATTGCAGTCCATTCCATTCCACTGCATTCCCTTCAATTCCACTCTTCTCCCATCCACTACATTCCACTCCACTTCACTTCACTCCATTCCATTCCACTCCACTCCACTTCACTCCATTCCATTCCACTCTACTCCATTCCATTTCACTCCATTGCACTCCTTTCCACTCCACTCCGTTCCACTTTATTCCACTCCATTCCTCTCCATTCAAGTCCACTCCACTCCACAACTCTCCATTGCATTCCACTCGAATTTACTCCACTCCATGCCACTCCACTCCATTCCACTCCTCTCGATTCCACCCCACTCCTCTCCACTCCATTCTGTTCCACTCCATTCCACTCCTCTCGATTCCACTCCACTCTTCTCCACTCCATTCTGTTCCACTCTAATCTATTGCATTCCACTACATTCCACTCCATTGCACTGCACTTCATTCCTCTGGATTCCACTCCATTCCTCTCCATTCCAGAATACTCCACTCCACTCCATTCCATTCCATTCCACTGCACCCCACTCGAATCCATTTAATTCCATTCCGCTCCACTCCACTCCATTCCACTCCACTCTATTCCACTCCACTCCACTCCATTCCACTCCACTCTATTCCACTCCACTCCACTCCATTCCATTCCATTTCACTCAAATGCACTCCTTTCTTATCCATTCCACTCCATTCCCCTCCACCCCGCTTCATTTAATTTGATTCCATTCCTTTCCTCTCCAATCCACTCCACTCCATTCCACTCCATTCCACTCCATTCCACACCACTCCATTCCATTCCACTCCATTCCATTCCACTCCACTGCAATCCATTCCATTAAATTCCACTCCATTCCATTCCATTAAATTCCACTCCGTTCCATTCCATTACATTGCACTCCACTCCATTCCATTACACTGCACTCCACTCCTCTCCAATGCACTCTATTCCACTTCATTCCACTCCATTCCTTTCCACTCCTTTCCACTCCAATCCAATACATTTGATTCCAATCCTCTCCGCTCCTCTCCACCCCATTCCAATTTTCTCTACTCCGTTTAATGCCACTCTACTTCAGTCCACTCCACTCCACTCCATTCCATTCCACTCCATTCCATTCCTCTCCATTCCACTCTACACCACTCCATTCCACTCTACTACATTCCATTCCATTCCATTTCATTCCACTCCACTCCATTCCACTCCACCCCACTCCAATTCACTCAATTCCCCTCCACTACTTTCCACTCCACTCCATTCCATTCCATTCCAGTCCTCTCCTCTCCATTCCACTCCTCTCCAGTCCATTCCATTCCATTCCACTCTACTCCATTCCATTCAACTTCAAACTGTCCTCTCCACTCCATTGCACTCCAATCCATTCCACTCCACGCAACCCCATTAATTCGACTCCACTTCATTCCATTCTATGCTTCCCCGTTCCCTTCCATTCCATTCCACTCCACTCCATTTCACTCCATTCCACTCCACTTCACTCAACTCCACTCTACTCAAATCCACTCCATTCCACTCCACTGTACTCCATTTCTTTCCACTCCATTCCACTCCACTCTAAACCACTCCATTCTACTCCACTCCATTCCACTCCATTCCACTAAATTCCACATCATTCCAGTCCAATTCAGTCCACTCGACTCCATTACATTACATTCCACAGCACTTCACTCCACTCCATTCTATTGCTCTAAATTCCGTTCCACTCCATTCCATTCCATTCATCTCCACTCCATTTGATTCCACTCCACTCCACTCCATTCCATTGCAGTCCACGCCACTCCATTCCATTCCACTCCATTCCACTCAATTCCACTCCACTCCATTCCACTCAATTCCACTCCCTTCAACTCCATTCCAGTCCACTCCACTCCACTCTATTCCATTCCTTTCCACTCCACTCCACTCCAATCCATTCCGTTCCAAATCATTCCACTCCACTCCGTTCCATTCCACTCCCCTCTACACCTTTCCACTCCATTCCATACCACTCCATTCTATTTCACTCTTTTTCATTCCATTCCCATGTATTCCACTCCATTCCATTCCATTCCATTCCACTCCACTCTACTCCATTACACTCCACTTTATTCCACTCCAATCAACTCCATTCCATTCCATGCCATTGCAATCCACTCCACTCCACTCCATTCCAATCCATTCCACTAACTTCCCGTCCACTCCACTCCATTCCATTTGATTCCATTGCATTCCACTCCAATCCACTCCAGTACTTTCCACTCCATTCCACTCCATTACTATCCACTCCCCTCCACTCCAATCTATTCCATTCCATTCCACTGCACTCCAATCCATTCCATTCCAACCTAATCCACTCCACTCCATTCCAATCCACTCCACTCCACTGCATTTCACTGCACTCCACTCCAGTCCACTTCATTCCATTCCATTGTACTCCATTCCATCCCATTCCATTCCACTGCTTTAGAATCCCCTCCATTCCACTCCATTCCACTCCATTCAATTGCATTCCAGTCCACTCCACTCTACTCCATTCCAATAAATTCCACTGTACTTCACTCCATTCCATTCCAATACATTCCAATCCACTTCTTTCCATTACACTCCACTCGAGTAGATTCCAATCCATCCTACTCCATTCTACTCCACTCCACTCAATTCCATTCCTTTCCATTCCATTCCATTTCATTCGTCTCCATTCCATTCCACTCCACTCCATTCCAGTCCATTGCACTCCACTCCACATCATTCCATTCCATTCTACTCCATTCCAGTTCTTTACACTCCATTCCACTCCACTCCACTCCATTCACTCCATTCCCCACCATTCAACTCCATTCCATTCCACTCCATTCAACTCCACTCTTTTCCTTTCGATTACACTCCACTCAACTCCACTCCATTCCATTCCTCTGCATTCCTCTCAACTCCATTCAGTTCCTCTCCTCTCCAGTCTACTCCACTCCAATCCATTCAATTCTACCCGATTCTATTCCTCTCCATTCCACGCCACTCCACTCCATTCCACTCCAATTCATTCCATTCCAATCCATTTTATTGCACACCACTCCATTACAATCCCTTCCATTCCATTCCAATGCACTCCACCTAACTCCGATCCACTCCACTCCATTCCACTCCAATCCATTCCATTCCATTCCATTGCCCTCCATTCCACTCCATTCCACTCCATTCCACTCCAACCCACTCCTTTCCATTCCAATCCACTCCATTCCATTCCATTCCATTCCATTCCACTCCATTTGACTAACCTCCATTCCATTGCATTTCTCTCTACTCCATTCCCCTCCACTCCAATCAACTCCACTGCGTTCCATTCCACTCCATTCAACTCTATTCTAATCCATTCCACTCCATTCCACTCCACTCCATTCCATTCCATTCCATTCAATAACAATCCATTCCATACCATTCCAATGCTATCCATTCCATGCCACTACAGTCATTTCCATTGAACTCCACTCCACTCCACTACACTTAACTCCATTCCATGTCATTCCATTCCACTCCACTCCATTGCATTCCATTCCACTGCATTCCTTTCCATTCCATTCCACTCCACTCCATTCCACTCCAGTCAATTCCACTCCAATCCATTCCATTCCATTCCATTCTATTCCACTCCATTTCATTCCACTCCACTCCACTCCACTCCATTCCACTCCACTACACTCCATTCCACTACACTGCATTCCACTCCATTCCAATAAACTCTACTCAATTCCATTCCACTCTATTCCACTCCATTCCACTCCACTCAATTCCACTCCATTCCACTCCATTCCTCTCCATTCCTGTCCACTCCACTCCCCTCCATTCCTTTCCATTCCACTCGACTCCACTCCACTCCTCTCCATTCCAGTCCACTCTACTCCATTGCGTCCCACTCCATTCAAGTTCATTCCACTCCACTCCATTCCTCTTGATTCCACTGCATTCCTCTCCATTCCAGTCCAATCCACTCCACTCCACTCCACTCCATTACATTCCAAAGCACTCCACTCCACTCCATTCCATTGCATTCCACTCCATTCCATTCGAATCCACTCCACTCCATTCCACTCCACCCTGCTCCTTTCCATTCCATTCCACAACACTCCACTCCATTCCAATCCATTCCACTCCATTCCACTCCACTCCTCTCCATTCCATTTGATTCTATTCCATTCTACTGCAATCCACTCCATTCCATTTCACTCCATTCCACTCCAATCCACTCCATTCCAGTCCCCTCCACTCTATTCCTCTCATTTCCATTCCATTTCCCTGTAATCCACTGCTCTCCAATCCGCACCCAATCCACTCCACTCCATTCCACTCCAATGCATTCCATTCCTTTTCATTTCACTCCGCTGCACTCCATTCCATTCCATTCCACTCCATTCCATTCCACTGTATTCCATTCCATTCCATTCCACACCATTCCATTACATTCCACTCCAATCCACTCCATTCCATTTCACTCCACTCCATTACATTCCACTCCACTCCACTGCACTCCACTTCACTCTTTTCAATCCACTCTACTGCTTTCCATTCCATTCCCTTTCACTCCAGTCCACTCCATTCAATAACACTCCATTCCACTCCATTCCTCTGCCTTCAACTGCATTCCAGTCTACTCCACTCCATTCCACTCCACTCCACTCCATTCCACTCCACTCCACTCCCCTCCTCTCTACTTCATTCTATTCCACTGTACTGCATCCCCTTCCATTCCATTCCATTCCACATCTTTACATTCCTCTCCATTCCACTCCATTACGCTCCATTCCACAGCATTCCAGTCCACTCCATTCCACTCACTGAATTCCATTCCATTCCAATGCATTCCAGTCCACTCCATTTTAATCCACTCTACAGCTTTTCATTCCATTCCATTCTACTCCATTCCACTTCAATTGCACTCCATTCCACTCCATTCAACTCCCTTGCACTTCATTCCATTCTACTCCACTCCATTCTACTCCACTCCACTCCTCTCCACTTCATTCTATTCCACTGTACTCCATCCCATTCTATTCCATTCCATTCCACACCATTACACTCCACTCCATTCCACTCCATTCTACTCCATTCAAAAGCATTCCAGTCCACTCGATCCACTCACTCAATTCCATTGCATTCCAATGCACTTCAATCCATTCCATTCCAATCCACTCCAATCCACCCCTTTCAATTGCAGTCCCCACTATTCCATACCCATCCATTCCACTCCATTCCCCTCCACTCCACTCCAGTCCATGCAATTCCATTCCATTCAAATCCATTCTATTTCATTCTGCTCCATTCCATTCCATTCCACTCCATTCCAGTCCATTCTACTCCACTCCACTCCATTCCATTCCATTCCACTCCATTCCAGTCCGTTACACTCCTTTCCACTCCACTAAACTCTATTCACTCCATTCCACTGCACTCGACAACAATTCACTCCAATCCACTCTTCTCCATTGCACTCCATTTCAATCCATTCCACTCCATTACAGTCTAATTCACTCCACTCCACTCCATTGCATTCCATTCCATTGCAGTCGACTCCTCTCCAAAGTATTCCATTCCATTAGACTCCATTCCATTAAACTCCATTCCATTCCACTCTACTGAATTCCAGTCCACTCCACTCCATTCCATTCAATTCGATTCCACACCACTCCACTACTTTTCCATTCCACTCCACTCCACTACATTCCTCTCCACTGCACTCAATTCCGTTCCATTACATTCCATTTGACAACATTCCATTGCATTCCAATCCATTCCACTCCACTCCAATCCACTCCTATCCACTCCATACCATTGCATTCCACTCCACTCCATTCCATTCCATTGCATTGCGTTTCATTCCATTCCATTCCTCTCCACTCCACTCCACTCAATTCCACGCCATTCCATTCCAATTCATTCCAATCCATTCCATTCCATTCCATTACACTCCTCTCTATTCCATTACACTCTACACCATTCCATGCCATTCCATTTCACTCCACTCCATTCCACTCCACTCCATTCCGCTCCACTCCATTTCATTCAACCTCACTCCAATCCACTCTTCTCCACTATTTTACATTCCGTTACACTCCGTTCCATTCCATTCCATTCTACTCCAATCCACTCCGATCCACTACATTCCACTCCACTCCATTCCATTCCACTATGTTCCATTCCACTTCACTCCACTCCATTCCATTCCATTCCACTCCATTCCATGAAATTCCATTCCATTCCATTCCGTTCCACTCCACTCCATTCCATTCCTCTCCATTCAACTCCACTCAATTCTGTTCCTTCCACTTCTCTCCAAAACACTCCACTACATTCCATTTCACTCTACTCTATTCCTTTCCACTGAACTAAACTCCATTCCACTCCACTCCAATTCACTCCATTCCGTTTCATTTCTCTCCACTCCACTCCACTCATTTCCATTCCACCCGACTACACTCCACTCCATTCCACTCTACTCCATTCCATTCCAATATACATCATTCCACTACTTTTCACTCCACTCCATTCCTTTCTATTCCATTATGCTCCACTGCACTCCATTTAACTCCTCTCCACTATATTCTATTGCCTTCCATTCCACTCCATTTCATTCCATTCCACTCTACTCCATTCCATTCCACTCCACTACATTCCATTCCATTTCATTCCACTCCACTCCATTCCACTCCACTACACACCACTCAACTCCATTCCATTCCACTCCACTACACACCACTCAACTCCATTCCATTCCACTCCATTTCGTTCCATTTCACTCAACTCCATTCCATTCCATTCTGTTCCAGTGCACTCCACTCCACTCCATTCCACTCAATTCCAATCCAGTTCTTTCCACCCCATTCCATTCCACTCTACTCCATTTCATTCCATTCCACTCCATTTCACTTAACTCCAGTGTACTCCAATCCACTCCATTCCATTCCACTCCTTTCCACTCTACTCCATTGCATTCCACTCCACTCGAGTCCATTCCTATCCACTCCATTCCATTCCATTTCATTCCACTCCATTTCACTTAACTCCAGTCTACTTCAATCCACTCCATTCCACTCCTTTCCACTCTATTCCATTGCATTCCACTCCACTCGAGGCCACTCCTATGTACTCCATTCCATTCTATTTCATTCCACTGCACTCCACTCCTCTACATCCATTCCACCCCACTCCTCTCCAATCCATTTCACTGCACTTCATTCCGCTCCACTCCATTCCGTTCCATTCTACTTCTCTCCACTCCATTCCTCTCCTCTCCAATGCATTCCATTCCATTCCACTCAATTCCATTCTATTCCAATCTACTCCATTCCACTCAACTCTGTTATATTCCACCCATTCCTCTCCATTAATTTCTGTTCCACTCAATTCCAGTCCATTCCTCTCCACTTCACTCCATTCCATTCTATTCCATTCCCTTGCACTCCACTCCATTCCATTCCTCTCCATTCCATTCCACTCCACTCCATTCCAATCAATTCCCCTCCATTCCATTCCATTCCATTCCATTGCACGCAATTCCACTTCACCATATTCCATTGCTCTCCACTGCACTCCACTCCACTCCATTCCTCTCCACTGCATTCCAACCAACTCCATTCCATTCCATTCGATTCCATTCCACTATACTACACTCCATTCCACTCCACTCCACTACATTCTAGTCCACTACATTCCACATCACCCCATTCCATTAAACTCTATTCCACTCTACTCCATTCTATTCCATTCCACTTCACTCCACTCCATTCTAGTCCATTCCATTCCAATCCTCTCCATTCCATTCCACTCTACTCCATTCCATTCCTCTCCACTCCACTCCACTCCATTCTTGCCCACTCCATTCCATTCCTCTCCATACCACTCCACTCCATTCCACTCTACTCCATTCCACTTTGTTCCATTTCATTCCACTCCACTCCACTCCACCATATTCCATTGCTCTCCACTGCACTCCATTCCACTCCATTCCATTCCACAGCATTCCAACCCACTCCATTACATTCCATTCAACTGCATTCCATGCCACTCCACTCCACTCCATTCCAATCTAATACTTTCCATTCCATTCCACTCCATTCATTTCTATTCCAATCCATTCCAATCCATTCTAACCATTCCACTCCTCTCTACTCCATTCTAATCCTATCCAATCCATGCCATTGCATTCCACTCCACTCTATTACTTTCTTTTCCACTGCATTTCATTCCATTCCTTTCCACTCCACTGCACTCCACTATACTCCACTGCACTCATTCCCACTCCCTTCCATTCCCTTCCATTCCATTCTATTCCCCTCCCCTCCAAACTATTCCATTCCACTCCACTCCACTCCATTCCATTCTACTCCATTACACTTCACTCACCTCCGTTCCATTTCATTCTGTTACATTCCACTCCATTAATTCAATTTCATTCAATTCCTTTCCATTCCACTCCTTTCCACTCCACTCCACTCAACTGCGTTCCATTCCACTCCGCTTCACTCCACTCCACTCCATTCTACTCCATTACAGTCGTCTCCATTCCCTGCACTCCACTCAGTTCCACTCCACTCCATTCCATTCCACTCCATTCCACTGAACTCCACTCCACTCCACTCCACTCCATAACACTCGACTCCACTCCATTCCATTCCATTACACTCCAATCCATTCCGTTCCACTTTACTCCATTCCACTCCTCTTCAACTCCACCCCATTCCATTCCATTCCATTCAACTGCCTTCCACTCTACTCCACTACAATCCACTCCACTCCACTCCATTCCATTCCATTCCTTTCCACTCCACTCGTTTCCAGTTCACTCCATTCCATTCTAGTCCACACTACTCCATTCTATTACAATCCGTTCCAATTAATTCCGTTCCATTCCACTCCACTCCATTCCAGTCCACTCCACTCCATTCCACTTCACTCCTCTCATCTCCATTCCATTCATTTCCATTCCATTCCACTCAATTCTATTTCACTCTTATCCATTCCATTCCATTGAATTCCACTGCATTCCACTCCACTCCACTCCACTCCATTCCACTCCATTCCATTCCACTCTGTTCCACTCCATTCCACTCCATTCCATTCCATTCCATTCCAATGCACTCCACTCCACTCCATTCCATTCCACTCCATTCCACTCCACTCCATTCCATTCCAGTCCATTCCTTTCCACTCCATTCCACTCCATTCCATTCCATTCCACTCCACACCTCTCCATTCCATTCCTCTCCACTCCACTCCATTCCACTTCAGTCCACTCCAATCCACTCCACTCCACTCCATTCGACTCCATTCTAATCAATTACACTCCATTTCAGTCTACTCCAATCCACTCCACTCCATTCCATTCCATTCCACTGCACACCATTTCACTCCACTTAATTCCATTCCATTCCATTCCATTAAACTCCATTCCATTCCAATTCCAATTCATTCCAGTCCACTGCACTCTATTCCATTCCATTCCACTCCATTCCATACCATTCCAATCCATTCCACTCCACTACACACCATTCGGCTACATTCCACTCCACTCCACTCCTCTACCATCCACTCCATGCCATGCATTCGACTGTACTCCATTCCTTTCCATTCCACTGCATTCCATTCCATTCCATTCCTCTCCACTCCACTCCACTCCATTCAATTCATCTCCATTCCATTCCAAACCATTCCATTCCACTCCATTCCATTCCAAACCATTCCATTCCACTCCATTCCATTCCATTCCATTCCACTCCACCAAATTCCATTCCACTCCACACCATTCCATTCCATTCCACTCCTCCAAATTCCATTCCACTCCACACCATTCCATTCCATTCCACTCCTCCAAATTCCATTTCACTCCACACCATTCCATGCCATTCCATTTCACTCCAATCCATTCCACTCCACTTCATTCATGTCCACGCCATTCCAATACCCTCAATTCTATCTGACTCCATTCCACCCCACTCTATTCCATTCCAATCCATTACACTCCATTCCATTCCTCTCCATTCCATTCCAATCCACTCCATTCCACTTCATTCCAGTATACTCCATTTAAGTCCATTCCACTCCATTCCATTAGATTCCATTCCAATCCTCTCCATTCCATTCTATTCCACTCCTCTCCACTCCACTTCACTCCATTCCATTCTACTGTACTCCATTCCATTCCTCTCTACTCCATTCCATTCCACTCCACTCCAGTCCACTGCATTCCACTCCATTCCATTCCACTCCACTCCAGTCCACTGCATTCCACTCCATTCCATTCCACTCCATTCCATTCGTCTCCATTCGACATCTCTCCACTCCATTCCACTCCACTCTATTCCTTTCCATTCCATTTCCTTCCACTCCACCCTACTCCACCCCACTCCATTCCATTCCACCCCATTCCACTCCTCTCCATTCCACTCCACTACTTTCCAGTCCACTCCTTTCCATTCCATTCCATTCCAAACCACTGCAATCCATTTCTCTCCTCTCCACTCCTATCCATTCCTTTCCATTTCACTCCATTCCATTCCATCCCACTTTACTCCATTTCATTCCACTCCACTCCAATCCACTCCACTGCCCTACTTTCCACTCCACTCCATTCCATTTAATTCCATTCCACTCCACTCCATTCCAATCCTAGCCAATCCATTCCATTCTATTCCATTGCACTCCATTCCATTTCATTCCACCCTATTCCACTCCAATCCACTCCCCTCCATTCTATTCCAATCCATTAAATGACACTGCACTAAACTCGACTTCACTCCTCTCTACTCCATTTCATTCCACTACACTGCAATCCTCTACACTCCACTCCATTCCACTCCACTACATTCCATTCCACTCCTTTCCATTCCACTCCACTACACTCATTTCCATTAAATTCCATTCCATTCCATTACATTACATTCCACTCCATTCCACTCCACTCCACTACTTTCCATTCCATTCCATTCCACTTCACTCAGTTCCTCTCCACCACATTCCACTCTACTCCATTCCACTCAACTCCATTCCATTCTGCTCCACTTCATTCCATTCCACTCAACTCCATTCCATTCCGTTTTATTCCACTGCATTCCTCTCCACTCTACTCCGCTGCATTACACTACATTCCCTTCCACTCCACCCCATTCCACTCCACTCCGTTCCATTCCACTCTACTGCATTCCATTTCATTCCACGTCATTCCGCTCCAATCCATTCTACTCCATTCCACTCCATGCCACTCCAATCCACTTCTCCCCAGTCCATTCCATTCCATTCCACTCCTTTCTATTCCAATCCACTCCACTACAATCCATTCCATTCCATTCCTATCCTTTAAATTCCATTTCACTCCATTCCAGTCCATTCCACTCCACTCCACTCCATTCAAGTCCATTCCACTCCACTCCACTCCATTCCACTCCACTCCATTCCATTCCACTCCATTCCATTACATTCCACTCCATTCCATGACATTCCAATCGGCTCCATTCCATTACATTCCACTCCACAAAAGTCCATTCCACTCCATTCCACTCCACTGCATTCCACTCCGTTCCACTTCATTCCCCTCCATTCCATTCCACTCCATTCTACTATACTCCATTCCATTAAAATCAATTGCATTCAATTCCAGTACACTCCACTCCACTCCGCGATATTTCAATGCATTCCACTCCACTCCATTGTAGTCTATAACACTCCATTCCATTTCATTCCATTCCATTTCACTCCACTCCATTCCATTCCATTCCCCTCCACTCCATTCTACTTCACTCCACTCGATTCCATTTTATTCCATTACATTTTATTCCATTCCAGTCCACTCCACTCCATTCCTGTGCTCTCCACTCCTCTAATCTCCACTCCACTCCATTCCATTCCAAGCCATTGCATTCCACTCCACTCCATTCCATTTGATTGCATTGCATTCCATTCCATTCCCTTCCAATCCATTTCAGTCCGTTCCACTAAATTCCACCCCATTCCATTCCATTCCATTTCAGTCCTCTCCATTCCCTTGCACTCCATTCCATTCCATCCCATTCCACTCCACTCCATTCCAATCCCATCTATTTCATTTCATTCCATTCTTTTCCCCTCCGTTCCACTCCACTCCACTCCATTCCACTCTATGCTGTGACATTCCATTCCATTTCACTCCATTCCATTTGATTCTTCCCCATTCCATTCCATTCCACTGCATTCCAGTCCTCTCCACTACACTTAACTCTATTCCATTTCATTCCATTCCTTTCCATTCCAGTCCTCTCCACTACAGTCCACTCTATTCTACTTCATCCCATTCCTTTCCATTCCAGTCCATTCCACTCCATTCCACTGCACTACCCTCCATTCTATTGGACTCCCCTTACTCCACCCCATTCCGTTCCACTCCATTCCACTGCATACCAATCCATTCCTTTACACTACCCACCAATCCACTCCTTCCCATTCCAATCCAATTCACTTCACTACATTCCATTAAACTCTACTCAACTCCACTCCACTGCATTCCATTTACTTCCACTAAATTCCATTCAACTCCACTGCAATCCATTCCACTCCACTAGTTTCCATTACACTCCACTCCACTCCATTCACTCCATTCCACTCCATTCCATTCCATTCCAATCCATTCTATTTCCATCCACTCCATTTCATTCCATTCCATTCCATTCCATTCCATTAAATTCCACTCCATTCCATTCCATTGCTTTCCATTCCATTCCATTCCATTCCATTCCATTCCATTAAATTCCACTCCATTCCATTCCATTGCTTTCCATTCCATTCCACTCTATTCCACTCCATTCATCTCCACTCCACTCCATTTCCATTCCACTCCATTCCCATTCCACTCCATTCCACTCTACTCCATTCCATTCCACTCCACTCCGTTCCACTCCAACCCCCCCTTTTATTCCACTCCATTCCATTCCTCTCCATTCCTCTCCATTCCATTCCATTCCTATCTACTCCATTCTATTCCACTCCTCTCCATTCCACTCCACTCCACTGCTTTCCATTCCATTGGATTCCATTTCAATCCATTCCATTCCACTTCACTCCATTCCAGTCCTCTCCACTCCATTCCAATCCACTCCACTAAACTCAAATACATTCCATTCCACTCCACTCCATTCCTTTCCTCTCAAATCCATTCCATTCCATTTCACTCCACTGCACTCCACTCCACTTCATTACGCTGCATTCCATTCCACTCCACTCCATTCCATTCCATTCCAATTCACTCTATTGCGTTCCACTCCACTCCATTCCCGTCCACTCCACTTCATTCCACTCCAATCCACTCCATTCCTTTCCATCCCACTCAATTCCATCCATTCTGGTACATTACATTCCACTCCACTCCATTTCATTAAACTTCACTCCATTACATTCCATTCCATTCCACTGCACTCCACTCCTCTCCACTCCACTCTATTCCACTCCATTCCATTCCACTTCATTCCACTCCACTCCATTGAACTCCACTAGACTCCATTCCGTTCTATTCCATTCCACTCTACTCCACTGCATTCCAATCCTTTCCACTGCATTCCAATTCACTGCACTCCATTCCATTCCATTCCATTCCATTCTATTCCATTCCATTCCATAGTATTCCATTCCACTCCATTGCACTCCACTCCATACCACTGCATTCCACTCCATTCCAGTCCACTCAACTCCACTTCATTCTATTCCATTAAATTCCACTCCACTCCACTCCATTCTTTTCTAATCCATTAAACTCCACTCCATTACATTCCACTCCATTTCTCTTCAGTCTACTCCATTCCTTTTAATTCCACTTCATTGCATTGCAATTCATTCCATTCCACACCACTCCATTCCACTACACTCCATTCCATTCCATTCCTCTCCACTCGACTCCATTATTCTCCACTCCATTCCACTTCTCTCCACTCCATGCCATTCCATTCCATTCCCCTCCACTCCACACCAATCCATTATACAACATTCACCTTCACTCCACTCCATTGCATTCCATTGCATTTAATTCCACTCTACGCTACTCCATTCCATTTCTTTCCACTCCACTCCATTCCCTTCCACTCCATTGCACTCTACTCCATTCCATTCTTCTCCACTCCACTCCTCTCAACACCACTCCATACCATTCCACTCCATTCCATTCTTGTCCTTTCCACTCCACTGCACTCCATTCCACTTCACTCCAATCCATTCCATTCCATTTCTTTCCTCTCCACTCTACTCCTTACCACTCCACTCCATTAGATTCCATTCCATTCCACTCTGCTCCACTCCACTGCATTCCTTTGCACTCCTTTACCCTGCACTCCATTCCATTCCGCTCTATACATTCCCTTTCCATTCTAATACATTCCATGCCATTCCATTCCATTCCATTCCTCTCCACTCTATTCCATTTCAATGTACTCAACTCCATTCCACTATCCTCCACTTCACTCCATTCCATTCCATTCCGTTCCACTCTACTCCTTTCCATTCCATTAGTTCCACTCCACTCCACTCCACTCCATTCCACTTCATTCCACTCCATTCCAATCCATTCCAGTCCACTCCACTCCACCTGACCCCATTCCAATCCATTCCACTGCACTCCGCTTCATTCGATTCCAATCCATTCCACTCAACTCCATTCCATTCCACCCCACCCCACTCCATTCCACTCCAACCATTCCATTCCAGTAGACTACACTACACACCACACCATTCCATTCCATTCCATTCCACTCCACTCCACTCCGCACCACTCCATTCCTTTCCACTCCAATCCAATCCATTCCTCTCTATTCCACTCCACTCCACTACATTTCACTCCATTGTATTCCATTCCATTCCATTTCCTTCCACTCCAATCCACTCCACTCCACTCCATTTCATGCCACTCCAATGCACTCAACAACACCCCATTCCACTCCAATCCAATCAACTCCACTCCGTTCCATTACATTCCATTCCATTCCACTCGACTACATTTCACTCCATTCTACTCCATTCCACTCCACTCCACCGAATTCCATTCCATTTCATTCCATTCCATTCAATTCCACTCCATTCTGTGATATTCCATTCTAATCCATTCCACTCCACTCCCTTGCATTCCATTCCTTCTACTCCATTCCACTCCTCTGCATTCCATTCCACTCCAATACACTCCGTTCCATTCCATTCCATTCCATTCCATTCCACTCCACTCCACTCCCTTTCAATCCATTACAATCTATTCCACTCCAAACCATTCCATTCCATTCCATTCCATTCCATTCCATTCCTTTCCACTCCACTCCTTTCCACTCACATGCACTCGGCTACATTCCACTCCACTCCTCTCCATTCCATTCCATTCCATTCAACTTCATTCCATTTCAATCCACTCCACTCCATTCCAATCCATAGCATTGCATTCCACTCCACTCCACTCCACTCTACCCCATTCAACTCCACTCCATTCCATTCCATGTCACTCCACTCCACTCCACTCCATCTCACTCCATTCCACTGCATTCCTGTCCCATCCAATCCACTCCATTCTAATCCATTCCATTGCACTGGACTCCACTCCTTTCCTTTCCAATTCATTCCACTCTACTACTTTCCATTTCATTCCACTCCACTCCACTCCCCTCCATTCCATTTAATACCACTCCTTCCCATTCCACTCCATTCCTCTCCTCTCCATTCCATTGAATTCCACTCCACTACACTCCAATCCACACCACTCCTTTGCAATACATTACATTCCACCCAACTCCACACCACTCCACTCCATTCCATTCCACTCCATTCCATTCCTCTCCATTCCACTCCACTCCTCTCCATTCTACTCCATCACATTTCATTTCATTCCACTTCACTCATCTCCACTACATTCCATTCCATTCAACTCCCCTACACTCCATTCCACTCCACTCCACTACATTAGATTCCACTTGACTCCATTCCATTCCACTCCACTCCATCCCAGTACACTCCTCTCCACTGAACTTCACTCCACTCCACTCAACTCCATTCCATTCCACTCCACTCCATTCCATTCCATTCCATTCCATTCCTCTCCATTCCATTCCATTCCACTCCATTCCACTCCAGGCAGTTCCATTCCATTCCGTTCCACTCCACACCATTACATTGTACTCCATTCCACTCCACTCCATTCCATTCCACTCCATTCCATTCCATTCTACTCCACTCCGCTACATTCCATTCCTCTCCTCTCCACTCCTTACAACTCCACTCCACTCCACTCCCCCTCACTCCGTTACATTCGACTCTACTCCTTTCCATTTCATTCCACTTCACTCCAGTACACTCCATTCCCTTCCATTCCATTCAATTCCATTCCATTCCACTACACTCCATTCCATACCACTCTGCTCCATTCCACTCAGATCCATTTCACTCCACTCCATTCTACTCCATTCCATTCCACTCTATTCAACTCCACTCCACTCCATTCATCTCTCCACTCCACTCCGTTCCATTCCATTCCATTTCAATCCACTCCATTCCACTCCACTTCACTCCATTCCTCTCCACTAAACTCTATTCCATTATGTTCCTTTTCACTGCACTCCATTCCTTCCACTCCACTCAATTCCAGTCCTCTTCACTCCATTCCACTCCACTCCACTCTACTCCAGTACATTGCATTGCACATCATTCCGTTCCACTCCACTCCACTTAATTCCATTCATTACCATTCCACTGCACTCCACTTCACTCCACTCCACTCCATTCCACTACATTTTGTTCCACTCAATTCAAATCCACTCCAGTCCATTCCATTCCATTCCACTCCACTTCACTCCATTCCACTCCACTCCATTCCACTCCATTCCACTCCATTCCATTCCATTCCATTCCACTCCACTCTACTCCATTCCACTCCACTCTACTCCTTTCCACTCCTTTCCACTCTATTCAATCTCATCCGATTCCATTTTACTCTATTCCACTCCACTCCACCTCACTCCGCTCCACTCCCCTCCTCTCAACTCCTCTCCATTACTTTCCATTACATCCCATTCCATTCCATTACACTCCACTACAACCCTTTCCATTCCATTCCATTACACTCCGCTCCAACCCTTTCCATTCCATTCCAATCCATTCCATTTCATTCAACTCCATTCCCCTGCACTCCACTCCACTACATTCCATTACATCCAATTCCATTCCTCTCTATTTCACTCCTCTCCACTCCACAGCACTCCACTCCACTCCATACCACTCCATCTAATTCCATTCTTCTCCGTTCCACGGTACTCCTTTCCACCACAGACCACTCAACTTCATTATGTTCCATTCCATGCCATTCCATTCCTCTCAATTCCATTCCACTCCAAGTCTGTTCAATCCACTGCAGTCCACTCCAATCCATTCCATTCCACTCCATTCCACTGTATTCCATTCCATTCCTTTCTTTCTTGAGTATCTAAATCTGACAGTCAGACTGGAGTGCAGTGGCCCAATCTCAGCTTCCATTCCATTCCATTCCATTCACTCCACTCCGCTCCACTACACTACACTCCATCTCCTCCATTCAATTACACTCTATTCTACTCCACTCCATTCCATTCCATTCCACTCAACTCCCCTCCACTACAATCCATTCCATTCCATTCCATTCCACTCCACTCCATTCCATTCCACTCCATTACACTCCACTAAACTCCACTACATTGCATTACATTCCACTCCACTCCGTTCCATTCCACTCCATTCTACTCCACTCCACTCCACACCACTCCATTCCATTCCACTCCATTCCATTCCAATCCATTTCAGTCCACTCCTGTCAATCCAATCCACTCTCCTCTATACTTTCCATTTCTCTCCATTGCAATCCACACCATTCCACTGCATTCCATTCAATTCCACTCCGATCAACTCGATTCCATTCCATTCCACTCCACTCCATTCCTCTCCGCTTCACTCCACTCCAATTCACTCCACTCTATTCCATTCCATTCCATTCCTTTCCGTTGCATTCCGTACCATTAAACTCTTTTCCATGCCAGTTCATTGCACTGCAGTCCACTCCATTTCAATCCACTCCATGCCATTGTATTCCACTCCACTCCAATACTTTCCATTCCATTCCACTCCACTCCACTCTATTCCTTTCCACTCCTTTCCATTCTGCTCCATTCCACTTCATTCCAGTCCTTTCCACTCCATTCCACTCTAGTCCACTCCAATCCATTCCACTCAATTACACTCTATTCCATTCCATTCCATTCCATTCCTCTCCACTCCACTCCATTCCTCTGTGTTCCATTCCACTCCACTGCACTCCAATCCAGTCCACTGCTTCCACTCAACTCCATTCATGTCCATTCCATTCCACTCCTCTCCACTGCATTACAATTCACTCCATTCCTCTCCCCTGCAATCCACTACACTGCCCTGCATTCCTCCCCATTCCACTTCATTCCATTCCATTCCACTCCATTCCATTCCACTCCATTCCACGCCACTCAACTCTAATCCATTCCATTCCACTCCACAACACTACGCTCCATTCCACTCCTCTCGATTACATTCCACTCTACCACACTACATTCCATTCCACTGCACTCCACTCCTTTCCACTCCAGTCCACTTCACTGCACTAAACCCCACTCTATTCCATTCAACTGTACTGCATTTCATTCCATTACATTCCACTCCACTCCAGTCCGTTCCACTCCAAAACATTCAACTCCCCTCCGCTCCATTCCATTCCATTCAACTCCACTCTATTCCACTCCATTTCACTCCATTCCACTGCATTCCAGTCGACTCTACTCCACTCCACTCCATTCCATTCCATTCCACTGCACTCCACTCCACTCCACTACATTTTTCTCAACTCCATTCCATTCAATTCCATTCCACTCCATTCCATTCCATTCCATTCCACTCCACTCCATTCCATTCCAGTCCACTCTGCTCTATTCTACTCCGCGTCTCTCCATTCCATTCCATTTTACTCCCTTCCTTCCATTCCAATCCATTCAAGTTAACTACACTCCCTTCCACTGCATTCCATTCCTCTCCACTCCACTCCACTCTATTCCACTCCATCCCATTCCATTCCTTTCCATTTCATTGCACTCCACTCCACTTCATTCCATTCCATTCCACTGCATTCCACTCCACTCCATCCCATTGCACTCCATTCCTCTCCACTCCTTTCCATTCCTCTCTATTCCATTCCATTCCATTCCACTAAATTCCTTTCCACTCCAGTCCACTGTATTAAATTCTATTCCAATCCAATCCCTTCCACTCCACTCCACTCCACTACATTCCATTCAATTGCATTTCTATCCAGGACACTGCTCTCCACTCCACTCCATTCCACTGCACTCCACTCCACTACATTCTTCTAGAGTCGATTCCATTCCATTCCATCCTATTCCACTCCACTCCATTCCGTTCCAAACCACTCTGCTCTATTCTACTCCGCTGCTCTACATTCCATATAATTTTAATCCTTTCCATTCCACACGAATCCATTCTAGTTAACAACACTCCCTTCCAGTGAACTCCATTCCTCTCTTCTCCACTCCACTCCACTCCACTCAACTCCATTCCACTCTATACCATTCCATTCTGTTCCTTTTCATTGCACGCCACTCCAATTCATTTCATTCCAATCCATTCCATTCCTCTCCCCTCCATTCCACTCCACTCCATTCCTTTCCATTACACTTCGCTCCGCTCCATTCCACTCAACTGCATTCCACTCCACTCTGCCCCATTCCATTCAATTCCATTCCATTCCACTCCACTCCACTCCATTCTAATCAATTCCACTCCAGTCCTCTCCTCTTCACTCCACTCCATTACATTTCATTCCATTCCTTTCCAGTACATTCTGCTCCATTCCATTCCACTCAATTCCACTCCATTCCACTCCATTCCAGTCCACCCCACTTCACTCCACTCCATTGCATTCCATTCCACTGCACTGGACTCCATTCCATCCCAATCCATTGCACTCTACTCCCTTCCATTCCACTCCACTCCACTACATTCCACTCCACTCCACTCTATTCCACTCAACTCCATTCCAATGTACTCCATGCCATTCCAGTACACTCCATTCCACTCCATTCCACTGTATTCCAGTCCGCTCCTCTCCATTCCACTGCATTCCATTCCACTGCACTACACTCCATTCCATTCCACTCCTTTCCACTCCACACCATTCCATTCCACTAGACTCCACTCCATCCACTCCACTCCATTCCATTCCACTCCATTCCATTCCTCTCCATTCCAATCCATCCCATTCAGTTCCATTCCATCTCATTCCACTCCCTTACACTCAACTCCACTCCATTCCATTCCTCTCCATTTCAATCCATCCCATTCCGTTCCATTCCGTCTCATTCCACTCCATTACACTCAACTCCATTCCATTCCATTCCACTCCCCTGCACTGCAGTCCACAACATTCCAATCCACTCCATTCACCTCTACTCCATCCCATTCCGTTCCTTTCAATCCCATTAAACTCATGTCCATTCCATTCCACACTACTCCTTGCCACTCCACTCCACTTCATTCAATTCCATTCCATTCAATTACATTCCATTCCACTGGATTCCATTCCACTCCACTCTACTCCATTCCACTCCACTCCATTACACTCCACTCCAATCCATTCCTTTCCGTTTCACTCCACTCCATTCCACTCATATCCACTCCATTCCACACCACTCTACTACATTCCATTCCACTCAATTCCTTACACTCCACTCAATTCCGGTCCACTCCACTCCCATCAACTCCACTCCATTCCAATCCATTTCATTGCACTCGATTCCACCCACTCCATTCCATTCGATTCCACTCCACTCCCCTCCAATCCACACTCTTCCATTCCAGTCCAGTAAGCTCCATTCCATACCATTCCACTTCATAAAATTCCATTCCACTCCACTCCATTCCATTCCATTCCATTCCACTCCATTCTACTCTTTTCCACTCCACTCCACTACCCTCCACCCCACTCCATTCCATTCCACTCTACTCCATTCCATTCCATTCCACTGCAATCCACTCCTCTCCATTCGACTCAATTCCACTGCATTCCACTCCAATCCAGTACACATCACTCTAATCCACTCCATGCCATTCCATTCCACTGCAATCCACCCACTCCATTCCATTGCACTCCATTCCACTCCACTCCTTTCCAGTCCACTCCACTCCATTCCACTCCACTGCACTTCATTCCATTGCACTCCAATCCATTCCATTCCATACCATTCCACTCCATTCCATTCCATTCAACTCTACTCCATTCCGCTACACTCCGTTCCACTCCAATCCGTTCCATTTCATTCCATTCAACTCCATTCCAATCCACTACACTCCATTCCACTCCTCTTCACTCCATTCCATTCAATTCCACTCCACTCCATTCCACTCCACTCCAGTCCTTTACACTCCACTCCATTCCACTCCATTCCACTCCATTCCACTCCATTCCCTACCATACCCCTCCGTTCCATTCCAGTCCACTCCATTCCTGTCCACTCCACTCCATTCCTCTCCAATTCTCTCCACTCCAGAAAATTCCATTCCATTCCACTCCACTCCATTCCATTCCACCCAACTCCTTTCCTTTGCATTCCATTCCACTACAGTCCACTCCACTATACTCCATTCAACTCCATTCCATTCAATTCCATTCCAGTCCAATACATTCCATTCCACTCCATATCATTCCATGCCATTCCATTCCACTCTACTCCATTCCACTCCACTCCCTTCTGCTCCATTCCATTACACTTCCCTCCATTCTATTCCAATCCATTCCATGACACTCCTCTAAACTGCACTCCACTCCACTGCATTTCATTCTACTTCACTCCAATCCACTAAACTCTACCACATTCCACTCCACTACAATCCGTTCCAATCCATTCCGTTCCACTCCACACTATTCCATTTCATTGAAATCCAATCCATTCCATTCAATTCCACCCCATTCCTTTCCATTCCACTCCATTCTATTCCACCCCACTCCATTCCATTCCATTCCATTCCGTTCCACTCCATTCCAGTGCATTCCATTCCAATCAGTTACACTTCATGCCATTCCACTCCATTTCACTCCACTCCATTCCATTCAATTCCACTCCAGTCGGCAACTCTCCACTCCATTCAATTTCAATGCATTCCACTCTACAACATTCCATTCCACTACACTCCAGTCCACTCTCCCAAATTCCATTCCTGTCCACTCCATACCATTCCTCTCCATTCCACTCCAATCCACTCCATTTCATTCCACTCCATTCCATTCCATTCCATTTCATTCCACTTAACTCCACTCTATTCCACTCCATTCCACTCCACTACATTCCATTCCACTCCATTCCATTCCATTCCACCCCACTCCACACCATTCCACTCCTCTCCACTCCATTCCATTCCACACCACTCCACTACACAAAACTCCATTCCATTCCACTCCACTCCATTCCATTCCACTCAACTCCTTTTCATTGCATTCCATTCCACTGCACTCCATTCCACTTCACTCCAGTCCACTCCATTCCATTCCATTCCACTGCAATGAATTCCATTCCACTCTACAGCACTACCTACCATTCCATTCCACTCCACTCCTTTCCATTACATTGCACTCCATTGCATTCCATTCCATTCCACCCCATTCCATTCTTATCCACTCCATTCCATTCTACTGCCCTCCATTACATTCTACTCAACTCCATTCCGTCCATTCCGTTCCACTGCACTCCACTTCACTACAGACCTCTCCATTCCACTCCATTCCGTTCCATTCACTTACCCTCCAGTCCATGCTATTCCATTCCACTCCACTCCAATCCATTCCATTCCGCTACCCTCCATTCCCCTCCACTCCACTCTGCTCCACTCAATACCACTCCATTCCATTTCACTCAATTCCATCCACTCCATTCCATTGCAGTATCCTCAACATCATTCCATTCGTTTCCACCCCACTCCACTCCACTCCATTCCACTCCACTCCATTCCATTCCATTCCACTTCACTCCACTCCAATCCATTCCATTTCATTCCACACCACTCCATTCCACTCCATTCTATTCCAATTGACTCCACTCCACTACATTCCACTCCAATACATTCCACTTCACTCCATTCCATTCCATTCCATGCCACTCCAGTCCACTCCATTCCACTCCTTTCCACTGCATTCCATTTCATTCCATTCTACTCTATTCCACTTCAATCCACTTCAATAAACTCCATTCCATTCCATTACGTTCTATTCCATTCCATTCCGTTCTATTCCATTCCATTCCATTCCCCTTATTTCCACTCTACTCTATACCATTCCACTCCACTCCACTCTACTCCACTTCACTCCATTCCTTTCCTCCCCATTCCACTCCACTCCACTCCATTCCACTCCACTCCATTGCATTCCATTCCATTGCAATCCGCTCCACTCCATTCCACTGAACTCCACTCCATTACATTCCTCTCCACTCCACACCAATCCACTCCATTCCACTCCACTTTATTGAATTCCACTCCTTTCGATTCCATTCAATTCCATTCCACTCCACTCCATTCCATTCAACTCTACTCCAATCCACTCCGTTCCACTCCATTCCATTCCACTCAATTCCATTCCATTCCACTCCATTCCATTCCATTCCCTTCCATTCCATTCCATTCTACTCCATTCCATTCCAATCCACTCTTCTTCTTTCCACTCCACTTCATTCCATTTCATTCCTCTGAACTCCATTCCAATCAACTCGACTCCATTCCACTCCTCTCCACTCCATTCCATTCAATTCCAATCCACTCCATTCCACGCCACACCACTACTTTCCTCTCCACTCCATTCCACTCCACTCCACTCCATTACATTACATTCCATATCATTCCACTCTATTCCATTCCACTACATTCCACTCCACTCCATTGCTTTCCATTCCACTCCACTCCATTCCAATCCTATCCATTCTATTCCAATCCGTTCCATGACACTCCAGTAAATTGCACTACACTGCACTCGGTTTCATTCCACTTCACCGCATTCCACTCCTCTCCACTCCATTCCATTCCATTCCATTCCACTCCGTTCCATTCCACTTCATTCCACCCCACTCCATTCTTTTCCATTCAACTGGACTCCACTCCATTCTACTCCCCTCCATTCCACTCCACTCCTGTGGATTCCATTCCATTCCTTTGCTTTACATTCCACTTAACTCCACTCCAAACCATTCAATTCCACTCCATTCTATTCCTCTCCATTCTACTCCACTCCACTCCATTCCAGTCCATGACATTCAACTCCATTCCACTCCACTCCATTCCATTCCAATACACTCCACTCCACTCGACTCCATTCCATTCCAATCATTACACTCTACTCCATTTCACTCCACTCCACTCCAATCCATTCCATTCCGCTGTATTCCATTCCTCTCTATTTCAATCTACTCTTCTCCATTCCACTCCACTCCACTCCACTCCATCCAATTCCACTCCATTCCATTCCTCACCATTCTACTCCACTCAACTCCATTCCACTCCATTCCTCTCCATTCCACTCCACTGCATTCCACTCCATTCCACTCCATCCCACCCCATTGCAATCCACTCCACCTCATTGCACTTAACTCCACTCCAGACCATTCCAATCCATTCCAATACTTTCCACTCCACTCCACCCCTTTCCACTCCACTCCACTCCATTCAATGCCATTCCAATACAGTGCACTCCATTCCATTCCACTCCATTCCACTATATTCCATTCCACTCCATCCCACTCCATTCCACTCCATTCTAGTCCTCTCCACTCCATTCCATTGCATTCCATTCCAATGCAATCCAATCCACTACCCTCCATTCCATTGCACTCCATTCTACTCCACTCCATTGCATTGAAATCCATTCCATTCCATTCCACTCCTTTCCATTCCATTCCACTCCATTCCATTCCATTGCACTCCACTCCAGTCCATTCCAATCGAACCTACACAACTCCACTCCACTCTACTCCATTCTATTCCACTACAATCCACTTCATTCTATCCCATTCCACTCCATTTTATTTGTTTCCTTTCCTTTCCATTCTATTCATTTCCTATCCATTCCAGTTCATTCCACTCCAATCACTTCACTCCAGTCCACTCCATTCCACCTCATTCTACTCTATTCCATTCTAATCCATTCGTTTCCACTGCATTCCACTCTATTCCATTCCACTCCCTCCTACTCCACTCCTTTCCTTTCCACTCCACTCCACTCCATTCCATTCCACTCCATTCCACTCCACTACATTCCACTCCATTTCACTCCCCTCCATTCCTTTCTTTTCCATTCCATTCCACTCTGCCCCTTTCCAGTCCACTCCACTCCACTCCATTAAATTCCTTTCCATTCCATTCCGCTGCATTCTGTTCCATTCCACTTCATTCCAGTCTACTGCACTCCATTCCACTCTGCTCCCCTCCTCTCCACTACACTATACTACATTCCATGACATTCCATTCCACTCCACTCCATTCCATTCCATTCCACTGCATTCCATTTCATTCCAATCCACTCAACTCCATTGCACTCTGCTCCTTTCCATTCCATTCTACTCCACACCACTCCATTCCATTGCATTCCTCTCCGATCCACTCTACTCCATTCCATTCCACTCCATTCCTCTCCACTCCATTCCATTCCTTTGCATTCCTTCCATTCCACTCCACTCCACTCCATTCCGTTCCACTCCATTCCACTCCTTTCTATTCCACTCCATTCCTGTCCATTCCACTCCGCTACAGGACACTCCACTCATCTCCACTTCATTGCATTCCTTTACACTGTACTCCACTGCATTCCATTCCAATCCATTCTACTCAACTCCATTCCACTCCACTCGACTCCACTCCACTAGATTCCATTGCACTCCATTTCACTCCACTCCATTCTGCTCCACCCCATTCCTTTCCATTCAGCTCCACTCCACTTCTCTCCACTCTCCTCCATTCCACTCCACTCCTGTGCATTCCATTCATTCCATTCCTTTCCACTACAATACACTCCATTCCATTTCCTTCCATTCCATTCCATTCCACTCCGCTCCACTCCACTCCATTCCACTCCATTCCATTCCATTCCAATGCATTCCCTTCCACCCCATTCCACTCCACTCCATTCCACTCCACTCCATTCCACACCAGTCCTTTCCTTTTCATTCAACTTCAATCCACTTCATTTCACTACACTCCATTGCACTCCACTCCTGTGAATTCCATTCATTCCATTCCATTCCACTCCACTCCATTCCTTTCCACTGCATTTCATTCTTCTCCATTGCACTCCACTCCACTCCATTCCACTCCATTCCACTCCGTGCCATTCCACTCCATTCCACTCCATTCCACTCCACTCCATTCGATTCCATTCCACTCTACTCCTTTCCATTCCACACCATTCCACTCCACTTCATTCCATGTAATTCCACTCAACTCCATTCCAATCCACTCGGATCCATTTCACTACTGTCTACTCCATTTAATTCCATTGCCCTCCACTCCATTTCACTCCACTCCGTTACTTTCCACTCCACTCCATTCCACTCCACTCCACTCCATTACATTATATTCCATACCATTCCACTCTATTCCATTCCATTCTCTTCCACTCCACTCCATTCCATTCCATTCCACTGCACTCCATACCATTCCACTCCATTACACTCCACTATATTACACCGCTCTCCGTTCTATTTCAATCCATACCATGACACTCCACTAAATTCCACTCCACTCCACTCCATTTCATTCCACTTCACTCCAATCCACTCACTCCACTCCATTCTATTCAATTCCATACCATTCCACTCTGTTCTATTCCACTCCACTCCATTCCATTCCATTCCACTGCACTCCATTCCACTCCACTCTGTTACACTCGACTCCATTACACTACTCTCCGTTCTATTCCTATCCATTCCATGACACTCCACCAAATTCCACTCCAATTCACTCCATTTCATTCCACTTCACTCCAATCCTCTCCAAACAACTCCATTCCATTCCACTACATTAGATTACTCTCCATTCCATTCCACTCCAGACCACGCTATTCCATTCCATTGCACTCTTTTCCATTCCATTCCATTCCAACCCAATTCCATTCCATTCCTCTCCATTCGAGTCCATTCCACTCCATTCCACTCCACTCCAATCCATTCCATTCCATTCCACTCCATTCTTCTCCACTCCACTCCATTCCATTCCACTCCTTTCCACTCTACTCCATTCCATTCCACTCCTCTCCAGTCCACTCCAGCCCACTCCCGTTTTTTCCACTCCATTCCATTACTCTCCTTTCTATTCCATTCCAATGTACTCCATTGCACTCCACTACACTGCTTTCCACTCCACTCCACTGCTATCCATTCCATTCGATTCCATTCCACTCCATTCCAGTCCTATCCAGTCCATTCCACTCCATTGCAGTCCTCTTCACTTCATTCCACTCCACTCCACTCAATTCCATTCCATTCCACTCCACTCCATTCCATTCCACTCAACTCCATTCCATTCCATTTCACTCCACTGCACTCCACGCCACTCCACTCCATTCCACTGTATTCCACTCCACTCCATTTTCCTCCACTCCACTTAATTCCACTGCAATCCACTCCATTCCATTCCATTCCTCTCAATTCCATCCACTCCACTACATTCCATTCAATTCCATTCCATTGCACTCCAAACCATTCCATTCCATTCCATTCATTCCATTCCACTGCATTCCTCTCCTCTCCACTCCACCTCACTCCTTTCCACTCCATTCCATTCCACTTCATTCCACTCCACTCCATTCCACTCCACTCCTCTCCATTCCGTTCCATTCCATTCCGTTCTACTCCATTCAATTCCAATCCATTGTACTGCATTCCTCTCCACACCACTCCATTCCATTCCATTCCATTCCATTCCATTCCATTCCATTCCATTCCATTCCACTCCATTGCACTCCACTCCATTCCATTCCATTCCACTTCATTCCACTCCATTAAATTCCACTGCACTCCACTCCATTCTATTCTAATCCATTAAACTCGTCTCCAGTCCATTCCACTCTATTCCTCTCCAGAACCCTGCATTCCATTTAATTCCTATTCGTTTCATTTCAATCCATTGCACTCCACTCCACTCCATTCCAATCGAGTGCATTCCATTCCATTCCACTCCACTGCACTCCATTGCAAGCCACTCCATTCCACTACTCTCCACTGCATGCCATTCCATTCCATTCCACTACACTCCACTTCATACCAATCCATTCCACTACTTTCTTCTCCACTCAGTCCATTCTATTCCACTCCATTGCAATCTACTCGATTACATTCCTCTCCACTCTGCACAACTCCACGCCACTTCATTCCATTCCACTCCATTCCATTCCTCTCCTTTCCATAGCACTCTACTCCGTTCCACTCCACTCCAATCTATTCCATTCCATTTCATTCCCCTCCATTCCACTCCTTTCCACTCCACTCCATTCCATTCAATTCCACTCCACTCCATTCCCTTTCACTCCATTCCACTACACTTCATTCCATTCCACTCCATTCATTTCCATTCCATTCTCCTACATTCCATGCCATTCCATTCCATTCCATTTCAATCCAATCTATTCCATTAAAATCTACTCCACTCCATTCCACTATCCTCCACTCCAATCCACTCCACTCCACTCCATTCCGTTCCACTGTACTCCATTCCATTCCATTACATTCCACTCCATTCCACTGCTCTCCATTCCACTTCATTCCACTCCATTGCAATCAATTCCAGTCCACTCCTGTCTACCTGATTACTTTCCATTCCATTCCACTACACTCCTTTCCACTCCACTCCACTGCTTTCCATTCCATTCGACTCCATTCCACTCCGTTCCTCGTTATTCCAGTCCTCTCCACTCCATTCCACTCCACTCCACTTAAATCCATTCCATTCCACTCCACTCCATTCCCTTCCACTCCACTCCATTCCATTCCACTCAACCCCATTCCATTCCATTTCACTCCTCTGCATTCCACGCCACTCCACTCCATTCCACTGCATTCTACTCCACTCCATTTTTTTCCTCCACTCCACTTAATTCCACTCCAGCCCACTCCATTCCATTCCATTCCATTTCTCTCAATTCCTTCCACTCCACTGCATTCCATTCCATTCCATTCCATTGCACTGCAGTCCATTTCATTCCATTCCATTCCATTCCATTTCATTCCATTCCATTGCATTCCTCTCCTCTCCACTCCACTCCTTTCCACTCCATTCCATTCCACTTCATTCCACTCCACTCCATTCCACTCCACTCCTCTCCATTCCATTCCATTCCGTTCCGTTCTACTCCACTGCATTCCAATCCATTCCACTGCATTCCTCTCCACACCACTCCATTCCATTCCATTCCATTCCGTTCCATTCCATTCCACTCCATTGAACTCCACTCCATTCCACTCCATTCCATTCCGTTCTACTCCACTGCATTCCAATCCATTCCACTGCATTCCTCTCCACACCACTCCATTCCATTCCGTTCCATTCCGTTCCATTCCATTCCACTCCATTGAACTCCACTCCATTCCATTCCATTCCACTACTTTCCACTCCATTCCACTACTTTCCACTCCATTCCAGGCCACTCAGCTCCACTTCATTCCACTCCATTAAATTCCGCTGCACTCCACTCCATTCTATTCTAATCCATTAAACTCCTCTCCTGTCCATTCCACTCCATTCCTCTCCAGAATCCTCCATTCCATTTAATTCCAATTCGTTGCATTTCAATCCATTGCACTCTACTCCACTCCATTCCAATCCAGTCCATTCCATTCCATTCCACCTCACGCCACTCCACTCCATTCCACTCCTCTCCACTGCATGTCATTCCATTCCATTCCTCTCCACTCCACTTCATACCAATCCATTCCACTACTTTCCTCTACACTCACTCCATTCCATTCCACTCCATTGCACTCTACTCCATTCCATTCCTCTCCACTCTGCACAACTCCATGCCACTCCATTCCATTCCACTCCGTTCCATTCCTCTCCTTTCTGTACCACTGTACTCCATTTCACTCCACTCCAATCTATTCCATTCCGTTTCATTTCCCTCCACTCCACTCCTTTCTACTCCACTCCATTCCACTCCACTCCATTCCCTTGCACTCCATTCCACTACACTCGATTCCATTCCACTCCATTCATTTCCATTCCATTCTCCTACAATCCATGCCATTCCATTCCATTCAATTCCACTCCAGTCTATTCCATTACAATCTACTCCGCTTCATTCCACTATCCTCCACTCCAATCCACTCCACTCCACTCCATTCCGTTCCACTGTACTCCATTCCATTCCATTCCATTCCACTCCATTCCACTCCACTCCATTCCACTCCACTCCATTCCACTTCATTCCACTCCATTGCAATCCATTCCAGTCCACTCCTCTCTACCTGATTACATTCCATTCCATTCCACTGCACTCCACTTCATTCGATTCCAATACATTCCACTCTGCTCCATTCCGTTCCACTCCACTCCATTCCATTCCACTCCAATCCTTTCCATTCCTTTCCATTCAACTCTGCTACACACCACACAATTCCATTCCATTCCATTCCACTCCACTCCACTCCACTCCATTCCATTGCACTGCATTCCATTCCTATCCATTCCACTCCACTCCTCTCCATTCCATTCCATTCCAATCCAATTCATTCCACTCCAATCCATTACATTCCACTCTAATGCACTCCATTCCCCTCCACTCCATTCCATTGCATTCCGTTCCATTCCATTCCACTCCACTCCATTCCATTCCATTCAACTCCACTCCACTCCATTCCATTCCATTCCACTCCATTCCATTCAATTCCACTCTGCTCCTTTCCACTCCACTCCATTGCACTCCACTCCATTCCATTCCATTCCTTTCAACTCTATTCCACTCCATTGCACTCCATTCCACTCCAGTTTACTCTGCTCCATTCCATTCCATTCCCCTCCACTACATTGCTCTCAACTCCATTCAATTCCTTTCCACTCCACTCCACTCCATTCTATTTCACTCCATTCCACTCCTCTCCACTACATTCCGTTCCTTTCCATTCCATTCCAATCCATTTCATTCCAATCCATTGCACTCCTTTCCACACCAAACCACTCCATTCCATTCCATTCCTTTCCACTCCACTCCACTCCATTCCATTCAAATGCACTCCGTTCAACTCCACTGCACTCCATTCCATTCCATTCCATTCTATTCCTCTCCATTCCACTCCATTCCTCTCCATTCCACTCCACTCCATGCCATTCAAATGCATTTCACCCCACTCCGCTACATTCCATTCTACTCCATTCCATTCAACTCCATTCCATTCCACTCCTCTCCATTCCTTTCCAATCCATTCCATTTCATTCCACTCCACTCCACTCCACTCCATTACACTCTACTCCATTCCATTCCATTCCATGTCACTCCATTCCACTCCACTCCATTCCACTCAATTCCACTGCATTCCTGTCCACTCCACTTTACTCCACTCCATTCCACTCAATTCCACTGCATTCCTGTCCACTCCACTTTACTCCACTCCATTCCATTCCATTCCACTGCAATCCACTCCATTCCGTTCCAATTCATTCCCCTCTACTCTATTCCATTCCTTTCCACTCCACTACACTACATTTCATTTAACAACACTCCTTTCCATTCCACTCCGTTACTCTCCACTACATTCCTTTGCATTCCACTCAACTCCACTCCATTACACTCCATTCCATTCCTTTCCATTCCACTCCACTCCACTCCACTCCATTTCACTCAATTCCATTCCTCTCCATTGCACTCCACTCCATTCCACTCCATCCCATTCCTTTCCATTCCATTTCATTCAACTTCACTCCACTCCACTTCATTCCATTCAATTCCACTCCCCTGCATTCCACTCCAATCCACTACACTCCACTACATTACATTCCACTATACTCCATTCCATTCCTTACCATTTCACTCTATTCTACTACTCTCCATTCCACAACATTAGACTCCAATCCACTGTATTCCAGTCAACTGCCCTCCATTATACTCCTCTCCACTATACTCTACTCCATTCCACTTCATTCCATTCCATTCCATTCCAATCCTCTCCTTTCCACTCCACTGCATTCCATTCTGCTCCACTCCATTCCACTGCACTCCCCTCCATTCCATTCTGCTCCTTTCCACACAACTCCACTCCACTCCATTCAATTCCACTCTATTCCACTCCAGTCCATTCTACTCCTTTGCATTCCACTGCACTCCACTCCACCCCACTCCACTCCATCTAGTCCATTCCATTCCACTGCATTCCACTCCACTCCATTCCATTCCATTCCACTGCAATCCACTCCACTCCATTTCATTCCATTCTGCTCCACTCCACTCCACTCTACTCCATTCCATTGTACTCCTTTCCACTCCACTGCGTTCTATTCTACTCCTTACCATTCCATTCCACTCAACTACACTACATTACATTCCACTCCTCTCCACTCCTTACAACTCCACTCCACTCGACTCCCCTCCACTTCAACTCACTTCATTCCTTTCCACTCTACTCCATTCCATGTCATTCCACTCCTCTCCACTCCACTCCTTTCCTTTCCATTCCATTCGATTCATTTCCATTCCACTACATTCCATTCCATACCACTACATTCCATTCCATACCACTCTACTCCGTTTCACTCAGATCCATTTGACTCCATTCCATTGTATTCCATTCCATTCAACTCTATTCAACTCCACTCCACTCCATTCGACTCCACTCCACTGCACTCCAATCCATTCCATTCCATTTCAATGCACTCCATTCCAATACACTTCACTCCTTTCCTCTCCCATAAACTCCATTCCATTATATTCCATTCCATTCCACTCCATTCCTTCCACTCCAATCCTTTCCAGTCCACTTCACTTCATTCCATTCCACTCCACTCCACTTTACTACATTCCTTTGCAATCCACTCCATTCCAGTACTCTTTACTCCATTCCACTCCACTCCACTCCACTCCACTACATTCCATTGCACTCTACTCCATTCCATTCCACTCCACTCAATTTCATTCATTTCCATTCCACTGCAATCCACTTCACTCCACTCCATTCCACTCCACTCGGTTCCATTCCATTCAACTCCACTACAGTCCTTTGCATTCCACTCCACTCCACTCCATTCCACTCCACTCCATTCCACTCCACTCCATTCCACTCCATTCCGTTTCATTCCATTACATTCCACTCCAGTCCACTCCATTCAATTCCTCTCCAATCCATTCCACTCCATTCCACTCCACTTCACTCCCTTCCACTCCATTCCCCTCCATTCCACTCCATTCCACTCCATTCCCCTCCATTCCACCCCATAACATTCAACTCCATTCCACTCCACTCCATTCCATTCCATTGCACTCCACACCTCTCCACTCCATTCTATTCCACTTTATTGCACTCTACTCCATTCCAATACACTCTACTCCAATCCATTCAATTCCGCTCTTTCCCATTCCTCTTCATTCCACTCTATTCTTCTCTATTCCACTCCATTCCTCTCCACTCCACTCCATTCAATTCCACTCCATTCCGTTCCTCTCCATTCCACTCCAATCCTCTCCATTCCACTCCATTCCTCTCCATTCCATTCCATGCCAATCATCTCCATTCCACTCCACTCCATTCCATTCCATTATACTCCACTATATTCCATTCCACTTCATTACACTCTACTCTATCCCACTCGACTCGCCCCCACTCTGATCCATTCCATTCTGCTCTATTCCATTCCTCTCCATTCCACTCCACTCTTCTCCATTCCACTCCACTCCATTCCATTCCAGTCTATGTCATTCCACTCCTCTCCTCTCCACTCTCCTCCACTCCACTCAATTCCATTCATCTCCAGTGCATTCCACTCCACTCCATTCCACTCCACTCCAATGCCATCCACTCCATTCCAGTCCATTCCAGTTCACTCCAATCCATTCCACTCCACTCTACTCCATTCCACACCACTCCACTCCACTTCATTCAATTCCACTCCAATCCATTCCTCTGCATTCCACTCCACTCCACTCCATTCCACTCCGTTCCCATCCATACCATTCCATGCCCTTCAACTCCATTCCAATCCACTCCATTCCATTTCATTACACTCCACTGCACTCCCCTCCATTCCATTCCACTTCATTACACTCTACTCGATTCCACTCCTCTCCACTCCATTCAATTCAATTAGGCTCTATTCCATTCCTCTCCATTTTACTCAACTCTTCTTCATTCCATTCCACTCCAATGCACTGCATTCCAATTCATTCCCCTCCACTCCACTCCATTCCACTCCCCACCACTCCATTCTATTCCATTCCACTCCATTCAATTCCATTCCAGTAGTCTCCATTCCATTCCATTCCACTCTACTTCATTCTGCTGCAATCCATTCCACTCCTTTCCATTCCATTCCATTCCATTCCATTCCATTCCATTCCACTACAATCCTTTCCATTTCTCTCCAATCCATTACATTCCACTCCACTGTACTCCACTCCACCCCACTCAACTCCATTGTGTTCCACTCCACTCCATTCCATCCCACTCCACTCCATTGCATTCAATTCCACTGCACTCTGCTCCAGTCTACTCCTCTGAATTCCACTCCATTCCATTGCCCTCCAATCCTCTCCACTCCATTTTGTCCCACTCCATTGCACTGCATTCCATTCCACTCCACTCCACTCCACTCTATTCCCTTCCAATTCCCTCCACTACATTCCACTCCACTCCGTTCCACTCCTCTTCATTCAATTCCATTCCACTCCACTCAACTCCATTCCATTCCATTGCCCTCCATTCCTCTCCACTCCTTTCCATTCCACTCCATTCAATGGCATTCCATTCCACTCCACTCCAGTCCATTCCATTCCACTTCACTCTACTACATTCTACTCCACTCCATTCCATTCCATCGCACTCCATTCCACTCCATTCCATTCCAATCTATTCCAGTCAATTCCACTCCTTTCCCGTCCACTCCTGTCCTCAGCACTCCATTCCATTCAATTCCAATGCACTCCATTCCTCTCCACATTCCATTGAACTCCATTCCATTCCACCCCATTTCATTCCACTCCATTCCATTCCATTCCATTATACCCCATTCCGTTCCATTCCACTCCACTCACTCTATTTTATTCAACTCCATTCCATTCCACTCCACTCTACAACACACCAATCCATTACATTCCATTCCACTCCATTCCATTCTACTCCATTCCACTGCACTCCACTCCATTCCACTCCACTGCATTCAACTCCTTTCCACACCACTCTGCTCCTTTCTATTGCATTCCATTCCACTCAACCCCACTCCATTCCTATCCATTCTTCTCCATTGCACTCCACTCCACTCCAGACCTTTCCAATCCATTCCACTTCTGCCCACTCCACTCGACTCCATTCCAGTACACTCCTCTCAACTTAATAACATTCAACTCCACTCTACTCCATTCCATTCCTTTCCAATGCATTCCATTCAATTCCTCTCCATTCCACTCCACTCCACTCCACTCCAATCCAATTCATTCAACTCGTTTCCATTCAATTCCATTCCACTACAATCTATTTAATTGCAGTCCACTCCATTCCATTCCATTCCATTACACTGCACTCCACACCAGGCCTCTCCATTCCACTCCATTCCATTGCACTCCACTCCTCTCCACTACGTTCCACTCCATTCGTTTGCAGTCCATTCCACTCCTCTAAAGTCCAATCCATTCCACTCCCATCGCCTGCATTCCAGTCCATTCCACTCCATTCCAATCGACTCCATTCCATTCCATTCCATTCAAGTCCACTCCACTCCACTCCAGTACATTACACTCCACTCTACTCGATTCCACTCGACTGCATTCCACAGTACTGCATTCCATTCCACTCCATTCCATTCCACACTACTCCGTTCCATTCCACTCCACTGAATTGCATTCCATTCCACGACACTCCACTCCACTCCACTGCATTCCCTTCCACTTCTCTCCAGTACAATCCACTCCACTCCACTCCATTCCACTCCAGTCAATTCCATTCCACTCCATTACAGTCCATTCCATTACAATCCATTCACTCCATTCCACTCCATTCCAGTACACTCCACTCCACTCCAGTCCATTCCATTCCATTCCATTCCAATGCACTCCACTCCACCTCATTTCATTCCATTGCACACCATTCCACTCCACTCCATTCCATTCATATCCAATCCATTCCTTTCCATTTCACTCCATTCCATTCCTCTCCAATCCATTCCATTCCACTCCACTCCATTTCATTCCACTCCACTCTACACAACTCCACTCCACTCCATTCCATTCCACTCCACTCCACTCTATTCTATTCCATTCCACTCTATTTTAATCGATTGCGTTCTATTCCATTCCATTCATTTTCATTGCTATTCATTCCAGTTCATTCCACTGCAGTCACTTTACTCCACTCTTCTCCATTGCACCGCATTCCACTCCACTCCATTCCACTCCATTCCACTCCATTCCACTCCATTCCATTCCTGCCTACTCCACTCCATTCCATTCCAGTCTAATCCATTTCATTCCATTCCAGTCTAATCCATTTCATTCCATACCATTCAATTCCATTCCTTTCCATTCCACTCCACTCCACTCCTATCCACTCCACTCCATTCCACTGCGCTCCACACCACACCACTCCATTCCATTCCACTCCATTCCTTTCCATTCCATTCCATTCCATTCCACTTAATTCTAGTCCATTCCAGTACATTCCATTCCACTCCACTACAATCAATTCCATTCCACTCCACTACAATCAACTCCATTCCATTCCATTACCCTACATTCCAATCCCCCCCATTCCATTCCACTCCATTCCACTCTACTCCATTCCATTCCACCCCACTCCACTCCATTACACTCCATTCCATTACTCTTCATTTCACTCCACTCCACTCCATTCCTCTCCACTCCATTCCTCTCCACTCCATTCTATTCTTTTCCATTTGATTCCAGTCCGCTCCACTCCACTGCGGTACACTCCATTCCATTCCATTCCATTCCATTCCATTCTGCTTCATTCCATTCCATTTCAGTGCATTCCAGTCCAGTACACTCCATTCCACTCCACTCCACTCCACTCCTTTCCATGCCATTCCGTTCCACTACTCTTCATTCCCCTCCATTACACTGGATTCCATTCCATTCCTTTCCATTCCACTCCACTCCATTCAATTCCACTCCATTATTTTCCAATCCATTCCACTCCACTCCATTCCATTCCATTACATTCAACTCCGCTCCACTCCATTCCACTCCACTCCACTGCATTCCACTCCAATCCTTTCTATTCCCTTCCATTCCATTCCATTCCACTCCATTGCATTCCATTCTTCTCTACTCCCATCCACTGCTTTCCAATCCATTCATTTCCATTTCATTCCATTCCATTCAACTTCATTCCCATCCACTCCTCTCCATTCAACTCCAATCCACTGCATTCCATTCCATTCCATTCCATTCCATTCCATTCCTTTCCACTCCATTGCACTCGACTCTTCTCCATTCCACTCCACTCCATTCCATTCCATTCCATTTCACTCCATTCCATTCCATTCTTCTGTATTCCAACCCACTCCACTCCAATCCTATCCACTCCATTCCATTCCATTCCTATCCACTCCACTCTATTCCACTCCTATGCACTCCATTCCATTCCATTCCTTTCCATTCCACTCCTCTCCACTCCATTGCACTCGACTCCTCTCCATTCCATTCCACGCCATTCCATTCCGTTCCATTCCATTCCATTCCACTCCATTCCATTCCATTCTTCTCTATTCCAATCCACTCCACTCCAATCCAATCCAGTCCATTCCATTCCATTCCATTCGACTCCATTCCTATCCAATCCACTCCATTCAACTCTGATGCTCTCCATTCCATTCCATTCCATTCCACTCCATTCCCTTTCACTATACTCCATTTCACTAAAATCCACTCCATTCCACACTGCTGTGCTCCATTCCATTACATCCCATTCCATTCCACTCCATTCCATTCCACTCAAGTCCACTCAACTCCATTCCATTCCATTCCACTCCACTCCATTACATTCCACTGAACTCCATTCCATTCCATTAAATTCCACTGCAATCCTCACCACTGCACTCAAGTCCAGTACACTCCGTTCTACTTCAGTCTATTCCAGTCCATTCCATTCCATTCCATTTCTTTCCACTCCGTTACCCTCCACTCCATTTCTTTCCACTCCATACCACTCCACTCTTTTCCATTCCACTGCAATCCTTTCTATTCCATTCCATTCCAGTCCAGTCCATTCCACTCCACTCAGTTTAATCCACTCCACTAGATTAAACTCAACTCCACTCCACTCTACTCCATTCCATTCCACTCTACTCCATTTCATTCCATTCAATTCCATTCCATTCAACTCCAATCCATTCCACTCCACTCCTTTCCACTCCACTCCACTCCACTCCGTTCCACTCCATTCCAATCCATTTCATTAAACTCCATTCCACTCCACTCCACTCTATTCCAAGCCACTACGTTCCTTTCCATTCAAATCCCCTCCACTCCATTCCACTACATCCATTCCACTACATCCATTCCACTCCACTCCTCTGCATTCCAGTCCATTCCATTACACTCAATTCTACTCCTTTCCACTCAACTCATCTCCATTCCACTCCATTCCACTCCATTCCATACCATTAAATTCCATTTCACTCTATTCCATTCCATTCCACTGACTTCCTTTCCATTCCACTCCACTGACTTCCTTTCCATTCCACTGCATTCCAGTCCACTCCACTCCACTCCACCACATTCCATTACATCACACTGCACTGCAGTCCACTCCACTCCATTCCATTGCACTCCATTTCAATCCACTCCATTCCTTTCCACTCCATTCAATTCCATTCCACTCCATTCCATTCCATTCCACTCCACTCCACTGCATTCTATTCCACTGCATTCCATTCCACTCCTCTCTAATCCTCTCTACTCCACTCCATTCCATTCTGCTTCATTTCATTCCACTCCATTGCACTCCATCCCACTCCATTCCCCTCCATTTCATTCAACTCCATTACACTCAACTGTGCTCCATTCCATTCCAGTGCATTCCACTCCACTCCACTGCTCTCCAATCTATTCCTCTCCATTCCATTCAATTCCACTGCAGAACATTCCATTCCCTTCCACTATACTCCACTCCATTCCATTCCACTCCACTCCATTCCTGTCCAGACCACCCAATTCTAATCCATTCCTCTCCATTTTATTCCATTCCATTCCATTAAATTCTGTTCCATACCAATCTATTCCAGTGCATTCCACTCCACTCCACTTCACTCCACTCCACTCCATTCCATTCCATTCTACTCCATTCCAGTCCATTCCATTCCACACCTCTCAATTGCACTCAATTCAACTCCATTCCATTCCACTCCTTTCTACTCCACTCCTCTTAATTCCACTCCACTGCTTTCCATTCCATTCCATTTCTTTCCATGCAATGCCATTCCATTCCACTCCACTCTATACCATTCCACTGAATTCCATTCCATTGTACTCCATTCCAGTGCATTCCACTCCACTCCACTGAATTCCATTCCATTATAATCCAATCTATTCCATTCCACTCCATTCCAGTCCATTCCACTCCATTCCACTCCACTCCACTCCATTCCTCTCCAATCTCCTCAATTCCAGTATATGTCATTTCACTCCATTCCAATCCACCATATTCCATTCCATTACACTCCACTCCACTCCACTCCACTCCACTCCATTCCATTACACTCTACTGGATTCCATTCCTCTACAATCCACTCCAATCCATTCCATTCCACTCGATTCTATTCCTCTCCATTCTACTCCACTCCACTCCTTTCAACTCCACTCCATTCCATTTCATTCCATTTCATTCCACTCCACTTCACTCCATTCCACTCTAATCAATTTCATCTAACTCCAATGTATTCCACTCCAGTCCTTTCCGCTCCTCTCCATTCCAATCCACTCCATTCCACTACATTCCATTCCACTCCATTCCACTCAATTCCACTCCATTGCATTCCACTCAATTCCACTACACTCCACTCCATTCCATTCCACTGCACTCCCTTCCACTCATCTCCACTACCCTCCATTAAATTCTGCTCTACCCCTTTCACTTTCAATCGATTCTACTCCATTCCTCTCTACTCCGTTCCTCTCCATTCCGTTCCATGCCACTGCATTCCTGTCCACTCCACTCCACTCCACTCCATTCCTAACCACTCCATTCCGTTCCATTCCTGTCGACTCCAATCCATTCTACTTCACTTCAGTCCGTTCCTTTCCATTCCATTGCATTCGTCTCCATTCCATTCCATTCCACTCTGCTTCATTACGCTGCACTCCATTCTACTCCACTCCATTCCACTCCATTCCACTTCACTCCATTCCACTCCACTCCGTTACATTCCACTCCACTCCATTCCATTCCACTCTACAACTTTACATTTCATTCCACTGCAATCCACTGCACTCAACTCCACTCCACTTCATTCCACCCCTTTTCATTACACTCCATTCAACTCTACTATTTTCTATTCGTTTCCACTCTACTCAACTCCACTCCTTTCCATTCCACCTCATTCCATTCCGCTCCATTCAATTCCACTCCATTCCATTTCATTCCATTCTATTCCTCCCCATTCCATTCCACTCCACTCCACTCCATTCCTCTCCAATCGACTATGCCACATTACACTCCACTCCACTCCACTCCACTCCACTCCATTCCATTCCCTCTACTCCACTCCATTCCATTGCCTTGCACTCCATTCCATTCCATTCCATTCCAATCCATTACTCTCCATTCCACTCCATTCCAGTCCACTCCAATCCACTCCACTCAATTCCATTCCATCACACCCCACTCCATTCCACTACACTGCATTGAACTGCACTCCATTCCATTCCACTCTATTCGTTTCCACTCCATTCCATTCCATTCCATTCCAATCCTCACTACTCCATTCCATTCCACTCCATTCCATTTCACTCCACTTTGATCCACTTCAGTCCACACCATTCCATTCCACTCCATTTCATTCCACTCTTTTGCATTCCATTACACTCCACTCCATTCCATTCCACTCCACTTCTTTCCACTCCAGTCCACTCCATTCTTCTCCATTCCACTCGAATCCATTCCACTACACTCCACTCCACTCCATTCCACTCCACTCCACTCCATTCCTTTCCATTCAAATCCACTCCACTCTATTCCATTCCAATCCACTGCATTCAACTCCACTCCATTGCATTCCATTCCATTCCATTCCACTCCACTCCATTCCATTCCACTCCACTCCATTCCATTCCTGCCATTCCACTCCACTCCACTCCATTCTACTCCACTCTACTCCACTCCATTACATTACATTCCACTGCATTCCAATCCATTCCACTCCACTCCACTCAATTCCAGTCAATTACATTACATTCCATTCCTTTCCATAACAACTCCATACTCAACTCCACTCCACTCCTTTACTTTCCTCTCCATTCCACTCCACTCCATTCCATTCCAATGCATTCCTTTCCATTCCTTTTCATTCCATTTCATTCCATTCCACACAACTCTACTCCATTCCATTCCACTCCACTCCATTCCATTCCACTCCACTCCACTCAACTACACTCTACTCCAATCCACTCCATTCCATTCCTCTCTGCTCCATTCCTTTCCTTTCCATTCCATTCCACACCATTCCACTACACTTCATTCCACTCCACTCTACTCCATTACATTCCACTGCACTCCCCTCCACTCCTTTCCATTCCAATCCATTCCAATCCACTCCACACCTCTCCACTCCATTCCATTACATTTCACTCCATTCCATTCCACTTCATTCCTCTCCACTCCACTCAATTTCACTCCACTCTGTTCCTTTCCATTCAACTCCACTCCACTCCGTTCCACTCCAGTCCATTACACTCCACTCCTTTGTTTACCATTCCATTCTATTAAATTCCATTCCTATCAATTCCACTCCATTCCATTCCACTCCACTGCACTCCATTCCATTAGATTCCATTCCATTCCATTCTTTTCCTTTCAAAGCCACTCGAATCCATTCCACTCCACTCCACTGCATTCCATTCCATTCCTTTCCGTGCCACAGCCTTCCATTCCACTCCACTCCTGTCCATTGCTCTCCATTCCATTCCATTCCACTCCATTCCACTCCACTCCCATGCATTCCACTCCACTCTACTCCACTCCATTCCATTCCATTCCACTCCATTCCAATCCATTCCATTCCACTCCACTCCAATCCATTCTGTCCCACTGCACTCCATTCCATTCCATTCCACTCCACTCCACTGAACTCCACTGCACTCCACTCCATTCCATTCCACTATACTCCATTCCATTCCATTACAATCCACTCCATTCCACTCCACTCCTTTCCACCCCATTCCACTCCAATCCATTCCATTCCACTCCATTCCACTCCACTCCATTCCACTCCATTCCACTCCCATTCCAGTCCACTCCCCTCTGCTCCACTCCATTCCATTCCATTCCAGTGCACTCCACTCCCCTCCATTCCACTCCATTCCACTCCACTCCTCTCTATTCCACCCCACACCTTCCTTTCCGTTCTACTCCAGTCCTCTCAATTCCACTTCAGTCCATTCCACTCCACTCTTCTGCATGCCATCCCATTACATTCTATTTCACTCTTTTCCACTCCACTCTACTCAATTTCCACTCCACTCTACTCCATTTTGCTCTACTCAACTCCATTCCACTCCACTCCACTCCATTCCATGCTATTCTTTTCCATTCCAATCCATTCCATTCCTTTCCACCCCTTTCTATTCTATTCCATTCCACTGTAGTCTATTCCCCTCCACTCCACTAAATTCCATTCCATTCCATTTCATTCCATTCCATTCCATTTCAATCCATTCCACTCCACTCCACTCATCTCCACTCCATTCCATCCCACTACATTCCACTCCAACCAATTCCATTTCACTCCATTCCTTTCCATTCCATTCCACTGCATTTCATTCCATTCCACTCCACTCTACTCTGTTCCTTCCAATCCACTCCAATCCTTTCCACTCCACCACATTCAGCTCCACTCCACTCTAATCAGCTCCACTCTACTTCACTCCATTCCACTCTACTCCATTCCCTTCCAATCCATTCCACTTCATTCCATTCCACTCCATTCCACTTCATTACATTTCATTCCACTCAACACCACTCAATTCCATTGCTTTCCATACCATTCCATTCCATTCCATTTCACTCCATTCAAGTCCATTTCACTCCATTCCAATCCACTCTGTTCAACTCCACTCCATTCCATTCCACTATATTCCACTCCACTCAATTCTGTTCCCCTCCATTACTTTCCATTAAATTTTCTCCATTCCATTCCATTCCACTCCTCTCCACTCCATTCCATTCCACTCCACTCCAATCCACTCAGCTCCACTCCACTCAGCTCCACTCAACTCTAATCCACTTCATTCCATTCCATTCTACTCCATTCCATTCCAATCCATTAACTCCATTCCAGTCCACTGTATTCCATTCCATTCCACTCCATTCCAGTACACTCCAATCCACTCCACTCCATTCCTTTCCATTCCACTGCACTCCACTCCACTTTATTCCATTCCAATTCATTCCATTCCACTCCATTTCACTCCACTCCAATCCACTCCCCTCCAATCCATTCCATTCCAATAAATTCCATTGTGCTCCATTCCACTCCACTCCATGCCATTCCATTCCACTCCATTTCTTACCGTTCCACTCCCCTCCACTGAATTCCACTCCATTCAATTCCAGTCCACTCCACTGCATTCCATTCCATTCTATTCCATGCCATACCATTCCATTCCACTCCACTCCATTCCATTCCACTCCATTCCAGTCCATTGTAATCCACTCCCATCAATTCCATTCCATTCCATTCCATTCCATTCCATTCCATTCCATTCCATTCTAATCCACTCCACTCCATTCCGTTCCACTCCATTCCAGTCCATTTCACGCCATTCCCCTCCATTCCACACCATGCCATTTCACTCCATTCCACTCCACTGTATTCCATTCCATTACACTCCACTCCACTCCATTCCATTCCACTCCATTCCACTGTACTCCATTTGATACAACTCAACTCCAATCCACTCCATTCCATTCCACTCCATTCCACTGCAATCCATTCCACTCCATTCCAGTCCATTCCATTCCACTCCACTCCACTCCTTTGCATTGCACTCCACTCTCCTCCACTCCATTCCACTCCACTCAACTCCAATCCATTCCACGCCATTCCATTCCACTCGACTCCTTTCCTTTCCATTCCTGTCCGATCCAGTCCACTCCCCACCACTACACTCCATTCCACTGCACTCCAGTCCACTCCATTACACTCCAATCCACTCCACTACAGTCTATTCCACTCCGCACGTTCTTTTCCATTCAACTCCACTGCACTCCATTCCACTGCACTGCATTCCACTCCACTGCTCTGCATTCCATTCCATTCCATTCCATTCCATTCCATTCCTTTCCATTCCATTCTTTTCCACTCCTTTCCACTCCACTATACTCCATTCCACTCCATTCTACTCCATTCCACTCCACTCATCTCCATTGCACTCCACTCCACTCCATTCCATGCCATTCTAATCCATTCTCTCCATTCCATTCCATTCCTCTCCATTCCATTCCATTGCACTCCATTCCATTCCATTGCACTCCTTTCCATTCCATTGCACTCCATTGCATTCCATTCCACTCCACTGCACTCAATTCCATTCCATTCCATTCCATCCCATTGCCTTCCATTCCATTCCACTCAATTCCTCTCCATTCCACTCCACTCCGCTCAATTCCACTCCATTCCATTCCATTCCATTACACTCCACCCAATTCCGTTCCCCTCCATTCCTTTCTATTCCATTCCACTCCATTCCATTCCACTCCATTCCATTCTTTTCCACTCCTCTCTACTCCATTCCATTCCACTCCTCTCCACTCCATTTCCATTCCACTCCTCTCCACTCCATTCCACTCCAGTCAGTTCCACTCCACTCTACTAAGCTCCACTACATTCCACTCCGCTCCATTCCATTCCACTCTACTCTAATACATTCCAATCCATTCCTCTTCATTCCACTCCACTCCATTTTACTTCATTCTATTCCTTTCCACTGCAATCCAGTCCATTCCACTCCAGACCACTCAATTCCTTTCCATTCCAAACCATTCCTTTCCTTTCCATTCCATTACAGTACATTCCACTCCATTCCAGTCGACTCTGCTCAACTGCACTCCATTACATTCCACTACTTTCCACTCCACACAATTCCATTCCATTTCATTCTTGTGCATTCCATTTTACTCCTTTTCATTCCATTCCACTCCACTCCACTCCATTTCATTGCACTCCACTCCACTACATTCCTTTCCATACCACTCCTTTCTTTCCATTCCATTCCACTCTATGCCATTGCATTCCAATCCATTCCACTTCATTCCACTCCACTCCATTCCACTTCATTCTACTCTATTCCACTGCAAACCAGTCCATTCCACTCCACACCACTCAATTACATTCCATTCCATGCCATTACTTTCCTTTCCATTCCATTCCACTCCATTCCAGTCCATTCCACTCCATTCCAATCCACTCTGCTCAACTCCACTCCATTCCTTTCCATTACTTTCCACTACACTCAATTCCATAACACTCCATTCCTTTCCATTCCATTTTACTCCATTCCATTCCATTCCAATCCACTCCACTGCATTCCATTCCACTCCACTGCTTTCCATTCCACTCCACTCCATTCCCCTCCACTCCACAGAGCTCTAGTCCAATCCAATTCACTCCATTCCATTCCAGTCTACTCAATTCCATTCCAATCCATTCCATTCCATTTCACTCCACTCCATTCCATTCCACTGCACTCCACTCCACTTTTCTCCATTCCAGTCCATTAGTTCCATTTCATTCGACTCCACTTCAGTCCACTGCACTCCATAATATTCCATTCCACTCCACTCCATTCCACTCCTTTCCACTCCACTCCACTCCACTCCATTCCATTCCACTCCATTCCTTTCCATCCAACTCTCCTCGACTCCATTCCACTCCAATCAATTCCACTCCCCTCCATTGCATTCCATTCCATTGCATTCCATGCCATACCATTCCATTCCACTCTACTCCATTCCATTCCACTCCATTCCATTCCATTCCACTCCATTCCAGTCCATTCTACTCCACTCCACTCTATTCCATTCCATTCCATTCCATTCCATTCCATTCCATTCCATTCCAGTCTAGTCCATTCCACTCCACTCCACTCCATTCTACTCCAATCCCCTCATTCCACATCATTCCATTCCCCTCCATTCCAGTCAATTCTACTCCATTCCAGTCCATTCCACTCCATTCCACTCCAGTCCACTCCATTCCCCTGAATTCCACAAGATGCCATTCCACTCTATTCCAATCCACCTATTCCATTCCATTAAACTCCACTCCACTCCACTCCATTACATTCCGGTGCTCTCAACTCTACTCCATTCCTTACAACTCCACTCCACTGCAATTCATTCCATTGTGGTCCATTCCGTTCCTCTCCATTCCACTCCATTGCACTCCACTAGATTCCGTTCCATTCCATTTCATTCCACTCCTCTCCACTACACTACACCACACATCACTCAGTTCAATTCCTTTCCACTTCACTCCACTCCTTTCCACTGCACTCCACATCAATCAACTCTATTCCCTTCCGTTCCATTCCTCTCCATTCCGTTCCATTCCAGTCTCTCCATTTAATTCCATTCCATTCCACACCTCTCCAATCCACTCAATTCCACTCCATTCCATATCATTTCGTTGCACTCCACTTCACTCGACTCATATCCACTCCATTCCTTTCCACTCCATTCCACTCCACTCCACTCCATTCCTTTCCATTCCACTCCACTCCACTCCAGTCCATTCCACTCCTTTCCACTACACTCCACTACATTCCATTCCATTCCATTCCACCCCCTCCACTCCACTGCATTCCATTCCACTCCATTGCATTCCACTCCATTCCACTCCACTCCATTTTCTTCCAGTCCACTGCATTCCATTCCTTTCCAATCCACTCCACTCCACTCCATTCCAATCCACTCCATTCTTTCCATTCCACTCCATTCCACACCACTGCACTCCATTACACTCTACTCCACTCCATTCCATTCCACTGCACTCCATTCCATTCCATTGCAATACACTCAATTCCAATGCTTTCCACTCCAGTCCACTCCATTCCACTCTATTCCATTCCACTCCGTTCCACTCCACTGTACTTCAGTCCATTCCAGTGAACTCCACTGCACTCCATTCCATTCCACTCTATTGCATTCCACTCCATTACTTTCCATTCCACTCCATTTCACTACAGTCCATTCCACTCCATTCCAGTCCACTGCACACCACTCCTCTCCATTCCATTCCATTCCACTCCACTGAACTCCTTTCCACTCCACTGCATTCCACTCCACTCCTCTCCATACCGTTAAATTTAATTCTTATCCACTCCACTATATTCCAATCCATTCCACTCCACTCCACTGCATTGCATTCCATTCCTTTCCATTCCACTCCATTTCACTACAGTCCATTCCACTCCATTCCAGTCCACTGCACACCACTCCTCTCCATTCCATTCCATTCCGTTGCACTGCAATGCATTCCATTGCAATCCATTCCACTGCACTCCATTCTATTCCACTCCACTCCACTCCATTCCACTCCACTCCACACCACTCCATTCCACTCCACTCCACTCCACTCTCTTTCATCCCACTCTACTGAATACATTTCCATGCCATTCCACTCCATTCCACTCCATTGCATTCCACAACATTCCACGCCATTCCACTGAATTCCAGTCCACTCCATTATTCTCCATTCCATTTCACTGCATTCCACTCCATTTTATTCCAATCTATTCCACTCCAATCCGTTTCATTCCACTTCACTACACTCCATTGCATTTAATACCAGTTCATTCTATTCCACTCCATTTCACTCCGCTCCGCTCAATTCCGCTACACTCCATTCCATTGCATTTCACTCCAGTCAACTCCACTCCACTCTACTCCATTCCTTTCCATTCCATTACACTACATAGCACTCCACACTATTCCAACCCACTCTGCTCCCCTCCACTCCATTCCATTCTATTCCATTCCATTGCATTCCATTCCATTCCATTCCTCTCCACTCCACTCCAATCCACTCCAATACATTTCATTGCATTCCATTCCATTCTGCTGCATTCCATTCCATTCCACTCCATTCCAGTCCACTCCACTCCACTCCAATCCATTTCATGCCATTCTATTCCACTTCACTTCATTCCATTTCATTCCACTGCATTCCATTCCATTCCATTCCACTCCACTCCACTCAATTCCACTCCATTCCATTCTATTCCAGTCCACCATATTCCATTCCATTTCACTCCCCTCCACTCCATTGTACTCCATTCCACTACATTCTACTACACTCCATTCCATTCCATTCCATTCCACTCTAATCCACTCTATTCCACTCTACTGTTCTCCATTCCATTCCATTCCATTTCATTCCACTCCATTCCATTCTAGTCCATTCCATTCCAGTCCAGTCCAATCCATTCCACTCCACTCAACTCCATTCCACTCCATTCCATTCCATTCCATCCCATTTCATTCCATTCTATTCCATTCCACTCCTCTCTACTACACTCCATTCCATTTCACTCCATTCTACTCCACTCCATTCCATTACACAGCGTTCCTTTCCATTCCGTTTCACTCCATTCCATTCCTTTCCACTCAACTCCACTCCATTCCATTCCACTCAACACCATTCCACTCCATTCCACTCCCCTCCACTCAACTCCTCTCCCTTCCACTCCACTCCACTCAACTCCACTCCCTTCCACTCCACTCCATTCCACTCAACAGCACTCCATTCCACTCCACTCCACTCCATTCCATTCCACTCTACTCCATTCCATTCCTTTAATTCCACATGTCATTCCAGTCCATTCCACTGCATTCCACTCCATTCCACACTATTCCAGTCCACTCCACTCCACTCCTCTCCATTCCATTCCACTGCACTCCACTCCACACCTTCCTATTCCAATCCATTCCACTCCTCTCCATTCTACGCAACTCCACTCCACTCCACTTCACTCCATTATATTCCACTCCATTTCATTCCACTCCATTCCACTCCATTCCACTCCACTCCATTCCACTCCACTCCTCTGCATTCCATTCCATTCCATTCCATTCCATTCCATTCCATTCCATTCCATTCTATTCCACTCCTTTGCACTTCACCTCACTGCATTCCACTGCACTACACTCCATTCCATGCCTTTCCATTCCATTACAATACATTCCATTCCTTTCCACTCCATTGCATTCCATTCCACGCCATTCCAGTCCATTCCATTCCATTCCACTACAATACTCTCCACAGCACTCCACTCCACTGTATCCACTCCATTCCTTTCCACTTCACTTAACTCCATTCCATTCCATTCCATCCCATACCGCACCACTGCACTCCATTCCATTCCAATCCATTCCACACCACTTCATTTCTTTCCACTGAATTCCTTACCATTCTATTTCTCTCCATTCCATTATAATCCACTTCACTCCATTCCATTCCATTACATTCTTTTCCACTCCATTCCACTCCACTCCATTCCAATAAATTCCACTCCATTCCAATTCACACCACTCCACTACACTCCATTCCATTCAATTCCATTCCACTTCTTTCTATTCCACTCCACTTCACTCCATTCCACTCCACTCAACTCCACTCCGCTGCAATCCATTCCACTCCATTGCATTCCACTCCATTCCACTCCACTCCATTCGGTTCCAGTCCACTCCATTCCATTCCTTTCCAATCCGCTCCACTCCACTCCATTCCACTCCACTCAATTCCACACCACTCCACTCCATTCCACACCAGTCCACTCCATTACACTCCACTCCACTCCATTTCATTCCACTGCACTCCATTCCATTCCATTCCATTCCAATCCACTCAGTTCCAATGCTTTCCACTACCTTCCACTTCATTCCACTCCATTCCATTCCACTCCATTCCACTCCACTCTATTTCATTCTATTCCACTATACTCCACTGCACTCCATTCCATTCCACTCCTTTGCATTCCACTCCATTCTATTCCACTTCACTGCATTCTTCTCTATTCCTTTTCATTCTGTTCCACTCCAATCAACTTCATTCCACTTCACTCCATTCCACTCCACTCCTCTCCATTCCACTAAATTCCATTCTACTCCACTCCAATCCATTCCAATCCATTCCCCTCCATTCCACTCCACTCCACTCCATTGCATTCCATTCCTTTCCATTCCACTCTATTTCACTCCACTCCATTACACTCTATTCCATTCAACTCCACACCACTCCACTCCACTCAATTCCATTCCAGTCCATTGCACTGCACTCCATTGTATTCCACTCCACTCCACTCAATTCCATTCCAGTCCATTGCATGGCACTCCATTGTATTCCACTCCACTCCACTCATTTCCATTCCAGTCCATTGCACTGCACTCCATTCTATTCCACTCCACTCTATTCCATTTCCCTCCATGCCACACCAATCCATTCCACTCCACTCCACTCCACTCTATTCCATTCCACTCTACTGCATACCTTTCCATACCATTCCACTCCATTCAGTTCCACACCATTCCACCCCAGTCCACTGAATTCCATTCCACTCCATTATTATCCATTCAATTTCACTGCACTCCACTCCATTCCATTCCAATCTCTTCCACTCCTAACCCTTCCTTTCCACTCCACTACACTCCATTCCATTTAATACCACTTCATTCAATTCCACTCCATTGCACTCCACTCTACTCCATTAAACTCCATTCCATTGCATTCCACTCCACTCAACTCCATGCCACTCAACTCTGCTCCATTCCATTCCATTCCTTTCCATTACACTATGTTCCACTCCACACTTCTCCATTCCACTCCACTCCACTCCATTCCACTCCATTCAATTCCATTCCATTCCATTCCATTCCACTCCACTCCATTCCATTACACTCCACTCCACACCACTCCATTCCGCTCCACTCCACTCCACTCCACTCCACTCTATTCCATTCCACTCTACTGCATACCTTTCCATACCATTCCACTCCATTCAGTTCCACACCATTCCACGCCAGTCCACTGAATTCCAGCCCAATCCATTATTATCCATTCCATTTCACTGCACTCCACTCCATTCCATTCCAATCTATTCCACTCCAATCCGTTCCATTCCACTCCACTCCACTCCATTCCATTTAATACCACATCATTCAATTCCACTCAATTCCACTCCGCTCCACTCCACTCCGTTACACTCCATTACATTGCATTCCACGCCACTCAACTCCACGCCACTCCACTCTGCTCCATTCCATTCCTTTCCATTACACTACGTTCCACTCCACACTTCTCCATTGCACTCCACTCCACTCCATTCTGTTCCATTCAATTCAATTCCATTCCATTCCATTCCACTCCACTCTATTCCATTACACTCCACTCCTCTCCACACCACTCCACTCGAATACATTCCATTCCATTCCATTCTGCTGCATTCCATTCCATTCCACTCTATTCCAGTTCACTCAAATCCATTTCATGCCATTCCAATCCACTTCACTCCATTCCATTCCATTACACTGCATTCTCTTCCATTCCATTACACTCCTCTCCACTCAATTCCACTCCATTTTTTCCATTCCATTCCACTCCACCCCATTCCATTCCATTCCATTTCACTCCCCTCCTGTCCATTGCACTCCGCTCCACTACATTCTACTATACTCCATTCCATTCCATTCCTTTCCATTCCATTCCATTCCACTCCATTCCATTCTTCTCCACTCCAATCCACTCCACTCGAATCCACTCCACTCCATTCCATTCCATCTCACTCAACACGATTATTACCCACTCCACTCCATTTAACTCCAGTCCACTGCATTCCATTCCATTCCATTCCTCTCCCCTCCATTTCACTCCAATCCACTCCATTCCACTCTTCTCCACGCCATTCCATTTCATTCCATTTCATTCCACTCCATTCAATTCTACTCCACCTCACTCAACACGATTATTACCCACTCCACTCCATTTAACTCCAGTCCACTGCATTCCATTCCATTCCATTCCCCTCCCCTCCATTTCATGCCAATCCACTCCATTACACTCTTCTCCACGCCATTCCATTGCATTCCATTTCATTCCACTCCATTCAATTCTACTCCACTCCATTCCAGGCCCGTCCAGTCCATTCCACTCCACTCCACTCCACTCGACTCAATTCCACTCCATTCCTTTCCACTCCATTCCATTCCATTCCATTCCATTCCACTCCTCTCCATTTCACTCCGTTCGTTTTCACTCCATTTCACTCCATTCCATTACAAAGCATCCCTTTCCATTCTTTTTCACTGCATTCCATTCCATTCCACTCAACTCTACTCGATTCCATTCCACTCGACTTCTCTCCACTCCATTCCACTCCACTCTACTCAACTCCACTCCATTCCATTCCACTCTACTCCATTACATTCCATTCCATTAAATTCCACTACTTTTTGCTCCATTCCATTCCATTGTATTCCCCTCCATTTCACACTATTCCAGTCCACTCCACTCCATTCCACTCCATTCCATTCCACTGCATTCCACTCCACTCCTTTCCATTCCATTCTCTTCCTTTCCATTCAACTCCACGCCACTCCACTCCAGTCCGCTTCACTCCATTATGTTCCAGTCCAGTCTAATCCATTCCACTCCACGCCACTCCACTCGATTCAATTCCATTCCATTCCATTACACTCTACTCCATTCCATTCCATTCCATTAAATTCCAATACATTTCGCTGCAGTGCATTCCATTGTATTCTACTCCATTCCGCACTATTCCTGTCCACTCCACTCCCCTCCATTCTATTCCACTGCACTCCACTCCACTCCTTTCCATTCCAATCTATTCCTCTCCACTCCATTCCACTCTACTCCTCTGCATTCCATTCCATTCCATTCCATTCCACTCCTTTCCACTCCACTGCACAGAATGCTTTTGTGTTCTTTTTATGGGAAGAAATTTCCTTTTCCATCATCGGTAAAAAAGGGCGCCAAAAAACCACTTTCAGATTCTACAAAAAGAGAAATTCAAAACTGCTCCATCAAAAGATAAGTCCAATTCTGCGAGTTGAATGCACACATCACAAAGAAGTTCCTCAGAATGCTTCTGTGTAATTTTTATGTGAAGATATTTCCTTTTCTACTCTAGGTCCCAATGTCCTCCAAATATCCACATGTAGATTCTTCAAAAAGAGTGTTTCAAAACTCAAGAAAGTTTAAACTCTGTGAGATGAATGCACACAAAACAAGGAAGTTTCTGAGAATGCTTCTGTGTAGTTTTTATGTGAAGATATTTCCTTTTCCACCATAGGCCTCAAAGGGCTCCAAATATCCATTTGCAGATTTGATAAATGGAGTGTTTCAAAACTGCTCAATCAAATGAAATGTTCAACTCTGTGAGATGAATGCGCACATTATTTAGAAGTTTCTCAGAATGCTTCTCTGTAGTTTTTATATGAAGATATTTCCTTTTCCAAAATAGTCCTCCACGGGCTCCAAATGTACACTTGCAGATTCTACTAAAAGAGTGTCTCCAAACTGCTCAATCAAGACAGAGTTTCAAATCTGTGTGATGAATGTACCCATCACAAAGGGGTATCTGAGAATGCTGCTGTGCAGTTTTTATGTGAAGATATTTCCTTTTCCAACATAGGCCTCAAATGCCTCCAAATATCCACTAGCAGACTCTACAAAAGGAGTGTTTCAAAACTGCTTCATCAAATGAAATGTTCAACTCCATGAGATAAATGCACTCATCACAAAGAAGTTTCTCAGAATGCTTCTATGTAGTTTTTATGGGAAGATATTTCGTTTTCCACCATCGGCCACAAAGGGCTCCAAATAAGCACCTGCAGATTTCACAAAAGAGAGTTTCAAAACTGCCCTTTCAGAAGATAGGTTCAGCTGTGCTAGTTGAATGCACACATCACAAAGTAGTTTCTCAGAATGCTTCTGTGTGTTTTTTATGTGAAGCTATTTCCTTTAACACAATACACCTCAATGCATCCCAGATTTCCAATTGCAGATTCTACAAAGAGTGTAGCAAAACTGCTCAATCAAAAGAGAGGTTCAACTCAGTCAGATGAATGCACACATCACAAAGTAGCTTCTCAGAATGATTCTGTGCACTTTTTATGTGAAGATATTTCCTTTTCCATCATAGGACTCAAAGGGATCCAAATATCCACTTGCAGATTCCACAAAAAGAGAGTTTCAAAACTGCTCAATCAAAAGCAAGGTTCAACTCTGTGAGATGAATGCACCCATCACCAAGGAGTTTCTCAGAATTCTTTTGTATAGTTCTTATGGTAAGATATTTCCTCTTTAATCATCAGCCATACAGAGCTCCAAATAACCACTTGCAGATTCTACAGAAAGAGAGTTTCAAAACTGCTCTATGAAAACGTAGGTTCAACTATGTGAGATGACTGCATACATCACAAAGAAGTTTCTCAGAATGCTTCTGTGCAGTTTTTATGTGAAGACATTTCCTTTTCCACCTTAGGCTTCAAAGTGCTCCAAATATCCACTTGCAGATACCAGAAAAAGAGTGTTTCAAAACTGCTCAATCAAAAGGACTGGTCAACTCTGTGAGATGAATGCACACATCACATATTGGTTTCTAAGAATGTTTCTGTGTAGTTTTTATGTGAAGATATTCCCTATTCCACCGTAGGCCTCAAAGGGCTCCAAATATTCAATTGCAGATTCTACAAAAACAGAGCTTCAAAACTGCTCTATCAAAAGATAGGTTCAACTCTGTGACATGAATGAACTCATCACAAAGCAGTTTCTCAGAATGCTTTTGTGTAGTTTTTATGGGAAGATATTTCCTTTTCCAACATCGGCCACAAAGTGCTCCAAATAACCACTTGCAGATTCTACAAAAAGAGAGTTTCAAAACTACTCTATCAGAAGATAGGTTAAACTCTGTGAGTTGAATGCACACATCTCAAAGAAGTTTCTTAGAATGCTTCTGTGTACTTTTTATGTGAATATCTTTGCTTTTCCACCATAAGCCTAATGAGCTCCAAATATTCATTTGCAGATTCAACAAAAAGAGTGTTTCAAACCTGCTCAATCAAAGGAAAGATTCAACTCTGTGAGATGAATGCACACAAAACAGAGAAGTTTATGAGAATGCTTCTGTGTAGTCTTTATGTGAAGATATTTCCTTTTCCTCAATAGGCCTCAAAGGGCCTCAAATATCCACTTACAGTACTAAAAGAGTGTTTAAAAATTGCTCAATCAAATGAAATTTTCAACTCTGTGAGATGAATGCACACATCACAAAGTAGTTTCTCAGAATTCTTCTTTGTAGTTTTTATGGGAAGATATTTCCTTTTCCACCATTGGTTACTCAGGGCTCCAAGTAACCACTTGCATATCCCATTAAAAGAGAATCTCAAACATGACCTATTAAAAAATAGTTTCAACTCTGTGAGTTGAAAGCACACATCACACAGAAGTTTCTCAGAATGCTTCTGTGTAGTTTTTATGGGAAGATATTTCCTTTTCCACAATGTGACCCAAAGCGCTGCAAATATCCACTTGCAGATTATACAAAAAGAGTGTTTCCAAACTGCTCAATCAAAAGAGAGGTTCAACTCTTTGAGTAGAATGGACACATTTCAAAGAAATTTCTCCGAATGCTTCTGTGTAGTTTTTATGTGAAGATGTTTCCTTTTCCTCCATAGGCCTCAAAGAGCTCCAAATATCGACCTGCAGATTCTACAAAAAGATAGTTACAAAACTACTCAATCAAATCAAAGGTTCAGCTCCGTGAGATGAATGCACACATCACAAAGTATTACCTCAGAATGCTTCTGTGTAGTTTTTATGTGAAGATATTTCCTTTTGCAGCATAGGCCTCAAAGCGCTCCAAATATCCACTTGCAGATTCTACAAAAAGATTATTTCAAAACTGCACTATTGAAAGATAGGTTCAACTCTACGAGTTGAATGCACCATCACAAAGAACTTTCTAAGAATGCTTCCATGTAGTTTTCATGTGAAGATATTCCCTTTTCCACCATAGGCCTCAAAGGACTCCAAATATGCAATTGCAGATTCTACAAAAAGAGATCTTCAAAACTTCTCTATCAAAAGATAGGTTCAACTCTTGAGATGAATGAACACATCACAAAGAAGTTTCTCAGAATGCTTCTGTGTAGTTTTTATGGGAAGATATTTCCTTTTCCACCATTGGTCACAAAGGGCTCCAAATAACCACTTGCAGATTCTTCAAAAAGAGAGTTTCAAAACTGCTCTAACAGAAGATAGGTTCAACTTTTTGAGTTGCATGCACACATCACAAAGAAGTTTCTCAGAATGCTTCTGTGTTGTTTTTATGTGAATATATTTGCTTTTCCACCATAGGCGTAAAGCGCTTCAAATATCCACTTGCAGATCCTATAAAAAGAGTGTTTCAAAACTTCTCAATGAAAGGAAAGGTTCAAGTCTGTGAGATGAATGCACAAAAAACAAAAAAGTTGATGTGAATGCTTCTGTGTAGTTTTTATGTGACGATATTTCCTTTTCCTCAATAGGCCTTAATGGACTCCAAATATTCACTTGTAGATACTACTAAAAGAATGTTTCAAAACTGCTCAATGAAATGAAATGTTCAACTCTGTGAGATGAATGCACACATCACAAAGAAGTTTCTCAGAATGCTTCTTTGTATTTTTTTTTTTTGAAAGATATTTCCTTTTCCATCATTGGTTACAGAGGGCTCCAAGTAACCACTTGCAGACACCATTAAAAGAGAGTCTCAATACTGCTTTATCAAACGATAGGTTCAACTCTGTGAGTTGAATGCACACATCACACAGAAGTTTCTCAGAATGCTTCTGTGTAGTTTTTATGTGAAGAAATTTCCTTTTCCACAACAGGCCTCAAAGCGCTCCAAATATACACTTGCAAATTCTACAAAAAGAGTTTCAAAACTTCTCAATAAAATGAAAGTTTCAACTATTTGATATGAATGCAAACATCACAAAGAAGTTTCTCAGAATGCTTCTGTATAGTTTTTCTGTGAAGATATTCCCTTTTCCACCATTGGCCACAAAGACTTACAAGTAACCACTTGCAGATTCTATAAAAAGAGAGTTGCAAAACTGCTCTATCAAAAAAGATATGTTCAACACTGTGAATTGAATGCACACATCACAAAGAAGTTTCTCCGAATGCTTCCATGGAGTTTTTATATGGAGCTATTTCCTTTTCCACCATATGCCCGAAAGTGCTCCAATTATCCCCTTGCAGATTCTACAAAAAGAGTTTGAAAACTGCGCTACCAAAAGATAGGTTCAACTTTACGAGTTGAATACACACATCACAAAGAAGTTTCTCAGAATGCTTCTGTGTATTTTTTATGTGAAGATATTTCCTTTTCCTCAATAGGCCTCCAAGGGCTCCAAACATCCACTTGCAGATTCTACTAAAAGAGTGTTTCCGAACTTCTCTATCAAAAGAGAGGTTCAACTCTGTGAAATGAAAGCACACATAAAGCAGCATTTTCTCAGAATGCTTGTGCATAGTTTTTATGTGAAGATAATTCCTTTTCCACAATAGGACTGAAAGTGCTCCAAATATCCACTTGAAGATTCTACAAAAAGAGTGTTTCCAAACTGCTCAGTCATTAGAGAGGTTCAACGCTTTGAGATGAATGCACACATCACAAAGTAGTTTCTAAGAATGCTTCTGAGTAGTTTTTATGTGAAGTTATATCTATTTTCAACTTAGGCTGCAAAGGGTTCCAAATATCCACTTGCAGATTCTACAAACAGAGAGTTTCAAAACTGCTCTATGAAAAGATAGGTTCAACTCTGTGAGTTGAATGCACACATGACAAACAAGTTTCTCAGAATGTTTCTGTGTAGTTTTTATGTGAAGATATTTCCTTTTCCATAACAGGCTTGAAAGTGCTCCAAATATCCACTTGCAGATTCTGCAAAAAATTGCTTCCAACCTGCTCAATCAAAAGAGAGGTTCAACTCCGTGAGATGAATGCAAATATCACAAAGAAGTTTTTTCAGAATGCTTCTGTGTAGTTTTTATGTGAAGACATTTCCTTTTCCACCATAGGCAGCAAAGGGCTTCAAATATCCTCTTGGAGATACTACAAAAACAGTGTTTCAAAACTGCTCTATCAAAAGATAGGTTCAACATTGTGCGTTGTATGCACACATCACAAAGAAGTTTTTCAGAATGCTTCTGTGTAGTTTTTATACGAAGCTATTTCCTTTTCCACAATACGCCTCCAAAGGCTCCAAATATCCACTTGCAAATTCTACTAAAGGAGTGTTTCCAAACTGCTCAATCAAAAGAAAGGTTCAACTCTGTGAGACGAATGCACACCTCACAAAGAAGTTTCTCAGAATGCTTCTGTGAAGTTTTCCTTTTCTAAAATAGGCACCCAAGGACTCCAAATATCTACTTGCAGATTCTACTAAACGATTCTTTCCAAACTGCTCAATCAAGAGAAAGGTTCATCTCTGTGAGATTAATGCTGGCATCACTAAGGAGTTTCTCAGAATGCTTCTGTGTGGTTTTTATGTGAAGATATTTCCTTTTCCACCACAGGTGTCAAAGGTCTCCAAATATCCACCTGCATATTCTACAAAAAGAAAGTTTCAAAACTGATCTATCAAAATTTAGTTTCAACTCTGTGAGACGAATGCACACCTCACAAAGAAGTTTCTCAGAATGCTTCTGTGAAGTTTTCCTTTTCTAAAATAGGCACCCAAGGACTCCAAATATCCACTTGCAGATTCTACTAAATGATTCTTTCCAAACTTCTCAATCAAGAGAAAGGTTCATCTCTGTGAGATGAATGCTCGCATCACTAAGTAGTTTCTCAGAACACTTCTGTGTGGTTTTTATGTGAAGATATTTCCTTTTCCACCATAGGCGTCAAAGGTCTCCAAATATCCACCTGCATATTCTACAAAAAGAAAGTTTCAAAACTGATCTGTCAAAATTTAGTTTCAACTCTGTGAGATGAATACACACATCACAAGGAGTTTTCTCAAAATGATTCTGTGTAGTTTTTCTGTGAAGATATTCCCCTTTCCAAAATGGGCCTCAAAGAGCTCCAAATGTACACTTGCAGATTCTACAAGAAGTGTGTTTCAAAACTGCTCAATGAAAAGAAAAGTTCAACTCTGTCAAGTGAATGCACACATCACAAAGCAGTTTGTCAGAATGTTTCTGTATAGTTTTTATTTTAAGACATTTCCTTTTCCATGATTGGCCTCAAAGCGTTCGAAATGTACCCTTGCAGATTCTACAAAAACAGTGTTTCAAAGCTGTTCAATCAAAGGAAATGTTCAAATCTGTTAGATAAATGCACACATCACAAAGATGTTCCAGAATCCTTCTGTCTAGTTATTTTGTGAAGATATTTCTTTTTCCACCATATAGCTCAAAGCGATCAAAATATCCACTTGCAAATTCTACAGAAAGAGTGTTTCAAAACTGCTCAATTGAAAGTAGGGTTCAACTCTGTGAGATAAATGCACACATCATGAAGAAGTTTGTCAGAATGTTTTCGTCTAGTATTTATGTGAAGATATTTCCTTTTCCAACATAGACCTCAAAGCGCTCCAAATGTCCACTTGCAGATTCTACAAAAGGAGTGTTTCCAAACTGTTCAATCAAAGAATGGTTCCACTCTGTCATTTGAATTCACACATCGCAAAGAAGTTTCTCAGAATGCTTCTGTTTACTTTTTATGTGAAAGTATTTCTTTTCCCACCATAGGCCTCAAAGCGCTCCAAATGTCCACTTGCAGATTCTACAAAAAGAGTGTTTCCATACTGCTCAATCAAAACAAAGGTTCAACTCTGTGAGACGATTGAACACATCACAAAGTATCTTCTCAGAATGATTCCGTCTAGTTTTTATGTGAAAATATTTCCTTTTCCACCGTAGGCCTCAAAGCGCTCCAAATGTACAATTGCGGATTCTTCAAAAAGGGTGTTTCAAAACTGTTCATTGAAAAGAAATGTTCAACTCTGTGAGATGAATGCACACATCACAGAGTGGTTTGTCAGAATGTTTCTGTATAGTTTTTATGAGAAGATATTTCCTTTTCCACCATAGTCCTCGAAGCAGTCCAAATGTCTATTTGCAGAATCTACAAAAAGTGTGTTTCACACTTCGGGGACTGTTGTGGGGTGGGGGGAGAGGGGAGGGATAGCATTGGGAGATATGCCTAATGCTAGATGACAAGTTGGTGGGTGCAGCGCACCAGCATGGCACATGTATACATATGTAACTTACCTGCACATTGCACACAGGTACCATAAAACCTAAAGTACAATAATAATAATAATAATAAAAGAAAAAAAAAGTGTGTTTCAAAGCTGCCAAATAAAAACAAATTTTGAAATCTATGAGATGAATGCACACATCACAAAGGGGTATCTGAGAATGCTGCTGTGCGGTTTTTATGTGAAGATATTTCCTTTTCCAACATAGGCCTCAAAGTGCTCCAAATATCCACTAGTAGATTCTACAAAAGGAGGGTTTCAAAACTGCTCCATCAAATGAAATGTTCAACTCCGTGAGATAACTGCACTCATCACAAAGAAGTTTCTCAGAATGCTTCTGTGTAGTTTTTATGGGAAGATATTTCGTTTTCCACCATCGGCCACAAAGGGCTCCAAATAAGCACTTGCAGATTCCACAAAAAGAGAGTTTCAAAACTGCCGTTTCAAAAGATAGGTTCAACTGCACGAGTTGAATGCACACATCACAAAGTAGTTTCTCAGAATGCTTCGGTGTAGTTTTTATGTGAAGATATTTCCTTTTACAACTTAGGCCACAAAGCTCTGCAGATGTCCACTTGCAGATTCTACAAAAAGAGGGTTTCAAAACTGCTGAATCAAAAGAAAAGTTTAACTCTGTGAAATGAATGCACACATCAAAATAATTTTCTCAGAATGATTCTTCCTAGTTTTTATGTGAAGATATTTCCTTTTCCACTATAGGCCTCTAAGTGCTCCAAATGTACAATTGCAGATTCTTCAAAAATGGTGTTTCAAAACTGTTCATTGAAAAGAAAGGTTCAACTCTGTAGATGAATTCAAACATCACACAGTGGATTGTCAGGATGTTTCTGTATAGTTTTTAGAGAAGATAATTACTTTTCCACCATAGTCCTCGAATCACTCCAAATATCCAATTGCAGATTCTACAAAAAGAATGTTTCAACCCTGCTCAATCAACATAAAGGTTCAACTCTGTGAGATGAATGCACACATCACAAAGAAGTTTCTCAGAATGCTTCTATCTAGTACGTAAGTGAAGATATCTCCTTTTCCACCACTAGCTTCAAAGCGCTCCAAATGTCCACATCCAGATTCTACAAAAAGAGAGTTTCCAAACTACTCACTTAAAAGAAAGGTTCAACTGTGTGAGATGAATGCACACATCACAAAGAAGTCTCAGAATGCTTCTGTCTAGTTCTATGTGAAGTTATTTACTTTTCCACCATAGGCCTCAAAGCCCTCCAAATGTACATTTGCAGATTCTACAAAAAGAGAGTTTCTGAACTACTCAGTCAAAAGAAAGGTTCATCTCTGTTAGACCAATGTACGCATCAATAAGAAATTTGTCAGAATGCTTCTGTCCTGTTTTTATATGAAGATATTTCCTTTGCCAAAATAGGCCTCAAAGCACTCCAAATGTCCACATGCAGATAGTACAAAACAGTGGTTCAAAACTGCTCAAAGAAAAGTAAGATTCAACACTGTGAGATTAATGCACACATCACAAAGGAGTTTGTCAGAATGTTTCTGTCTAGTTTTTATGTGAAGATATTCCTTTCTCCACCATAGGCCACAAAGCGCTGCAAATATACACTTGCAGATTCTACAAAAAGAGTGTTTCAAAATTTCTAAATCAAATGAATTGTTGAACTCTGTGAGATGAAAGCACACGGGCACAGATATTTCTTAGAATGCTTTTGTGTAGTTTTTATGGGAAGATAATTCCTTTTCCACCATTGGCCACAAAGGGCTCCAAATAACCACTGGCAGATTCTACTAAAAAAGTGTTTCAAAACTACTCAATCAAAAGAAAGTTACAACTCTGTTAAATGAATGCACACATCACAAATAAGTTTCTCAGAATGCTTCGGTGTAGTTTTTGTGAAGATATTTCCTCTTCCACAATAGGCCTCAAAGCGCTCAAAATATAAACTTGTAGATTCTACAAAAAGAGTATTTCAAGGCAGCTCAATGAAATGAAATGTTAAACTCTGTGAGATGAATGCACACATCACAAAGAAGTTTGTCAGAATGCTTCTTTGTAGATTTTATGTGAAGATATTTCCTTTTCCATAATAGGCCTGAAAGCACTCCAAATATCCACTTACAGATTCTACAAAAAGGATGTTTCCAACCTGCTCAATCAAAAGAAATGTTCAACGCTGTGAGATGAGTGCACAAATAGCAAAGATTTTTCTCAGAGTGATTCTGTCTAGTTTTTATGTGAAGATATTTTCTTTTCCAGTATAGGCCGCAAAGCGCTCCAAATGTCCACTTGCAGATTCTACAAAAAGAGGGTTTCAAAACTGCTCAATGAAAAGAAAGGTTCAACTCTGTGAGATGAATGAACACATCACAGATAATTTTCTCAGAATGATTCTGTCTAGTTTTTATGAGAAGATATTTCCTTTTCCACCATAGGCCTGAAAGCGCTCCAGATGTACACTTGCAGATTCTACAAAAAGACTGTTTCAAAACTACTGCATCGAAAGTAAGGTTCAACTCTGTGAGATGAATGCATACATCACAAAGAAGTTTGTTAGAATGCTTCTGTCTAGTTTTTATGTGAAGGTATTTCTTTTTCCACCATAGGCCACAAAGCGCTCCAAATGTCCAATTGCAGATTCTACAAAAAGAGTGTCTCAAAACAGCTCAATAAAAACAAAGTTTCAACTCTGTGAGATGAATGCACACATCACAAAAATTTCTCAGAATATTTCTGTCTAGTTCCTAAGTGAAGATATTTCTTTTTCCACCATAGGCCTCAAAGCGCTCCAAAAGTCCACTTCCAGATTCTACAAAAAGTGAGTTTCCAAAATAACTACTCAATCAAAACAAAGCTGAAACTCTGTGAGATGAATGCACATATCACAAAAGAGTTTGTAAGAATGCTTCTGTCTAGTTTTTATGTGAAGAGATTTACTTTTCCACCATAGGAATCAAAGCACTCCCAATGTACTCTTGCAGATAGTAAATAAAGGGTGCTTCAAAACTGCTCAATCAAAAGTAAGGTTCAACTCTGTGAGATGAATGCACACATCAGAGAGAAGTTTCTCAGAATATTTCTGTCTAGTTCTTAAGTGAAGATATTTCCTTTTCCACCATAATCTCAAGGCGCTCCAAAAGTCCACTTCCAGATTGTTCAAAAATAGAGTTTCCAAGCTACTCAATCAAAAGAAAGCTGAAACTCTGTGAGATGAATGCAAACATCACAAAAGGATTTGTAAGAATGCTTCTGTCTAGTTTTTATGTGAAGATATTTCCTTTACCACCATAGGAATCAAGGCACTTCCAATGTACACTTGCAGATAGTAAATAAAGTGTGCTTCAAAACTGCTCATTCAAAAGTAAGATTCAACTCTGTGAGATGAATGCACATATCACAAAGAGGTTTGTAAGAATGCTTCTGTCTATTTATTATGTGAAGATATTTCGTTTTACACAATAGGCCTGAAAGCCCTCCATATATTCACTTGCATATACTACAAAAAGTGTGTTTAACTCAATGGAAAGTAATTTTCAACACTGTGAGATGAATGCACGTGCCACAAAGAAGTTTGTGAGAAGGCATCTGTCTAGTTTTTATGTAAAGGTATTTCGTTTTCCACCATAGGCCACAAAGCACTCCAAATGTCCAATTTCAGATTCTACAAAAAGAGGGTTTGCAAGCTGATACATCAAAACAAAATTTCATCTCTGTGAGATGAATGCACACATCATTAAGAAGTTTCTTAGAATGTTTCTGTATAGTTATTTTTGAAGATATTTAGTTTTCCACCATAGAACCCAAAGCGCTTGAAATGTCCACTTGCAGAAACTACAAAAAGAGTGTTTCAAAACTGCTCAACCAAAAATAGATTCAACTCTATGAGATGAATGCACACGTCACAAAGAAGTTTCTCAGAAGGCTTCCGTCTAATTTTTATGTGAAGATATTTCGTTTTCCAAAATAGACCTCAAAGCACTCCAAATGTCCACTTGCAGTTTCTACAAAAAGAGTGCTTCAAAACTCCTCAATGAAAAGAATTGTTCAACTCTGTGAGATGAATGCACACATCACAAAGCAGTTTGTCAGAATGTTTCTGTATAGTTTTTCTGTTAAGATACTTCCTTTTCCACCATAGGCCTCAAAGAGCTCCAAATGTACACTTGCAGATTCTACAAAAAGAGTGTTTCAAAGCTGCTCAATCAAAAGAAATGTTCAACTCTGTGAGATAAATGCACGCATAACAAAGAAGTTTCCAGAATCCTTCTGTCTAGTTATTATTTGAAGATATTTCCTTTTCCACCATAGGCCTCAAAGTGCTCCAAATGTCCCATTGCAGATTGTACAAAAAGAGTGTTTCAAAACTGCTCAATCAAAAGAAATGTTCAACTCTGTGAGATGAATGAACACATCACAGAGAATTTTCTCAGAATGATTCTGTCTAGTTTTTATGTGAAGATATTTCCTTTTCCACCATAGGCCTCGAAGCACTCCAAATAACCAATTGCAGATTCTACAAAAAGTGTGTTTCAAAGCTGCTGAATCAGAAGAAATTTTCAACCCTGTGAAATGAATGCACACATCACAAAGAAGTTTCCCAGAATCCTTCCGTCTAGTTATTATGTGAAGATACTTCCTTTTCCACCATAGGCCACAAAGCACTCCAAAAGTCCTCTTGCAAATTCTACAAAAAGTTTGTTTCAAAACTGCTCAATCAAAAGAAAAGTTCAACCCTGTGAGACAAATGCACACCTCACAAAGAAGTTTAAGAGAATACTTCTGTCTAGTTCTTAAGTGAAGATATCTCCTTTTCCACAAAAGACCTCAAAGCTCTCCAAATGTCCACTTGCAGTTTCTACAAAAAGAGACTTTCCTAACTGCTCAATCAAAAGAAAGTTTCAACTCTTTGAGATGAATGCACACATCACAGTGAATTTTCTAAGAATGCTTCTGTCTAGTTTTCATTTGAAGATATTTCTTTTACTACCATAAGCCTCAAAGCACTCCTAATGTCCACTTTCAGATAGTAAAAAAAGGGTGTTTCAAAACTACTCAAACAAAATAAGTTTCAACTCTCTGAGACGAATGAACATATCACAAAGAAATTTGTCAGAATTCTTCTGTCTAGTTTTTATGTGAAGATATTTCCTTTTCCACCATAGGCCACAAAGCCTTCAAAATGTCCACTTGCAGATAGTATAAAAAGGTTGTTTGAAAACTTCTCAATCAGAAGTAAGATTCAACTCTGTCAGATGAATACATATATCACAAAGAAGTTTGTCAGAATGCTTCTGACTAGTTTTTATATGAAGATATTTCGTTTTCCACCATTGGCCTCAAAGGGCTCCAAATGTCCATATGCAGATACGACAAAAGGAGTGTTTCCAAACTGCTCAATCAGAAGAAAGGTTCAACTCTGTGAGACGAAAGGAAACATCACAAAGAAGTTTCTCAAAAAACTTCTGTCTAGTTTTTATGTGGAAATCTTTCTTTTTCCACCACAGGCCTCTAAGCGTTCCAAATGTCCACTTGCAGATTCTACAAAAAGAGTGTTGCAAAGCTGCTTAATATAAGAAAGTTTCAACTCTGTGAGATGAAAGCACACATCACAAAGAAGTTTCTCAGAATGCTTCTGTTTAATTATTATGTGAAGATATTTTGATTTCCACCTTAGGCCTCAAAGCATTCCAAATGTCCACTTGCAGATTCTACAAAAAGAGGGTTTCAAAACTGCTAAATGGAAAGTAAGCTTCAACTCTGTGAGATGAATAAACATATCACAAAGAAGTTTGTCAGAATGCTTCTGTCTAGTTTTTATGTGAAGATATTTCCTCTTCTACAATAGGCCGCAAAGAGCTCCAAATGTCCACTTCCAGATTCTTCAAAAAGAGTGTTTCAAAACTGCTTACAGAAATAAAAGTTTCAACTCTGTGAGATGAATGCAGACATCACAAAGAATTTTCTCAGAAAGCTTCTGTCTAGTTTTTATGTGAACATATTTCCTTTTCCACCATAGGCCTCAAAACGCTCCAAATGTACACTTGCAGTTTCTACAAAAAGAGTGCTTCAAAACCGCTCAATCAAAGGAAAGTTTCAACTCCTTGAGATGAAAGCACACATCACAGAGAATTTTCTCGAATGATTCTGTCCAGTTTTTATGTGAAGATATTTCCTTTTCCACAGTAGGCCTCAAAAAGCTCCAAACGTCCACTTGCAGATTCTACAAAGAGTGCTTCAAAACTGTTCAGTCAAAAGTAAGGTTGAACTCTATGAGGTGAAGGCACATTTCACAGAGAATTGTGTCAGAATACTTCTGTCTAGTTTTTATGTGAAGATATTTCCTTTTCCAACATAGGCCGCAAATTGCTCTGAATGTCCACATGCAGATTGTTCAAAAAGAGTGTTTCTAAAGTGCTCAATCAAAAGAAAGTTTCTAGTCTGTGAGATGAATGAACACATCACAAAGAAGTTTTTCAGAATGCTTCTGTCTTGTTCCTAAGTGAAGATATCTCTTTTCCACCATAGGCCGCAAAGCACTCCATATCTCTTCAGGCAGATTCTACAAAAACAGAGTTTCCAAACTAGTTTGTCAGAATGCTTCTGTCTATTTTTTTTGTTAAGATATTTCATTTTCACCATAGGTCTCAAAGTGCTCCAAATGTCCACTTGCAGATTCTGCAAAAAGAGGGTTTCAAACTTCTCAATCGAAAGAAAGGTTCAACTCTGTAAGACGAATGCACAAATCACAAAGAAGTTTATCAGAAGTTTCTGTCAAGTTTTTATGTGAAGATATTTCGTTTTCAACCTAAGCCCCAAAGCTCTCCAATTGTCCACTTTCAGATTCTACAAAAAGAGTGTTTCAAAACTGTTCAATGAAAAGTAAAGTTCAACTCTGTGAGATAAATGCACACATCACAGAGAAGTTTCTCATAATTCTTCGGTCTACTTATTATATGAAGATATTTCTTTATCCACCACAGGCCTCAGAGTGCTCCAAATGTCCACTTGCAGATTCTACAAAAAGAGTGTTTCAAAAGTGCTCTATGTAAAGTAAGTTTCAAATCTGTGAGATGAATGCACATATCACAAGAATTTTGTGAGAATGCTTCTGTCTAGTTTTTATGTGAAGAGATTTCCTTTTTCACCATAGGCCTCAAAGCGCTCCAAATGTCCACTTGCAGATTCTACAAAAAGAGTGTTTCAAAGCTGCTCAATCAAAAGAAACTGTGAACTCTGTGAGATAAATGCACACATCACAAAGTAGTCTGTCAGAATGCTTCTGTCTTGTTTTTATATGAAGATATTTCATTTTCCATCATAGGCCTTAAAGCACTCCAAATGTTCACTTCCAGATTCTACAAAAAGAGTGTTTAAAACAGCTCAAGGGAAAGTAAGGTTCAACTGTGTGAGATGAATGCACACATCACAAAGCAGTTTGTCAGAATACTTCTGTCTAGTTTTTATGTGAATATATTTCCTTTTCCACCATAGGCCTCAAAGTGCTCCAAATGTCCAATTGCAGATTCTACAAAAAGAGTGTTTCCAAACTGCTCAATGAAATGTTAGTTTCAACTCTTTGAGGTGAATGCACACATCTCAAAGAAGTTTGTCAGAATGCTTTTGTCCAGTTTTCACGTGAAGATATTTATATTTCCAGCATAGGCCTCAAGTGCTCCAATTGTCCTCTTGCTAATTCTATGAAAAGAGGATTTCAAAGCTGCTCAATCGAAAGTAAGGCTCAACTCTCTGAGATGAATGCACACATCACAAGCAAATTTCTCAGAATGCTTCTGTCTGGTTCTTAAGTGAAGATACTTCCTTTTCCACCATTGGCGTCAAAGTACTCCAAATGTCCATTTGTGGATAGTACAAATAGGGTGTTTCAAAACTTCTCAATCAAAAGTAAGGTTCAACTCTGTGAGATGAATGCACATATCACTAATATGTTGGTCAGAATTTTTCTATCTAGTTTTTTTCTTTTTTTTATTATTATACTTTAAGTTTTAGGGTACATATGTACAATGTGCAGGTTTGTTACATATGTATCCATGTGCCGTGCTGGTGTGCTGCACCCATTAACTCGTCATTTAACATTAGGTGTATCTCCTATTGCTGTCCCTTCCTCCTCCCCCCACATGACAGCAGTCCCCGTAGTGTGATGTTCCCCTTCCTTTGTCCATGTGTTCTCATTGTTCAATTCCCACCTATGAGTGGGAACATGCGGTGTTTGGCTTTTTGTCCTTGCTATAGTTTACTGAGTATGATGGTTTCCAGTTTCATCCATGTCCCTGCAAAGGACATGAACTCATCATTTTTTATGGCTGTGTAGTATTCCATGGTGTATATGTGCAACATTTTCTTAATCCAGTCTCTCGTTGTTGGATATTTGGGTTGGTTTCAAGTCTCTGCTATTGTGAATAGTGTTGCAATAAACATACGTGTGCATGTGTCTTTATAGCAGCATGATTTATAGTCTTTTCAGTATATACCCAGTAATGGGATGGCTGGGTCAAATGCTATTTCTAGTTCGAGATCCCTGAGGAATCACCACACTGACTTCCACAATGGCTGAACTAGTTTACAGTCCCACCAACAGTGTAAAAGTGTTCCTATTTCTTCATATCCTCTCCAGCACCTGTTGTTTCCTGACTTTTAAATGATCGCCATGCCATTCTAACTGGTGTGAGATGGTATCTCATTGTGGTTTTGATTTGCATTTCTCTGATGGCCAGTGATGATGAGCATTTTTTCATGTGTCTGTTGGCTGCATAAATGTCTTCTTTGAGAATTGTCTGTTTATATCCTTCACCCACATTTTGATGGGGTTGTTTGTTTTTTTCTTGTAAATTTGTTGGTATTCATTGTAGATTCTGGATATTAGCCCTTTGTCAGATGAGTAGGTTGTGAAAACTTTCTCCCATTTTGTAGGTTCCCTGTTCACTCTGATGGTAGTTTCTTTTGTTGTGCAGATCTTTAGTTTAATTAGATCCCATTTGTCAATTTTGGCTTTTGTTGCCATTGCTTTTGGTGTTTTAAATATGAAGTCCTTGCCCATGCGTATGTCCTGAATGATATTGCCCAGGTTTTCTTCTAGGGTTTTCATGGTTTTAGGTCTAACATGTAAGTCTTTAATCCATCTTGAATTAATTTTGTATAAGGTGTAAGGAAGGGATCCAGTTTCAGCTTTCTACATATGGGTAGCCAGTTTTCACAGCACCATTTATTAGGGCTTCATCCCTGGGATGCAAGGCTGTTTCAACGTATGCAAATAAATAAATGTAATCCAGCATATAAACACAACCGAAAACAAAAACCACAAGATAATCTCAATAGATGCAGAAAAGGCCTTAGACAAAATTCAAAAAACCTTCATGCTAAAAACTCTCAATAAATTAGGTATTGATGGGACATATCTCAAAATAATAAGAGTTATCAATGACAAACCCACAGCCATTTTCATACTGAATGGGCAAAAACCAGAAGCAGTCCCTTTGAAAACTGGCACAAGGCAGGGATAACTTCTCCCACCACTCCCATTCAAAATAGTGTTGGAAGTTCTGGCTTCTGTCAAGTTTTTATGTGAAGATATTTCCTTTTCGACCATAAGCTTAAAAGCTCTACAAATGTCCACTTGCAGATTCTAGAAAAATAGTGTTTCCAAACTGCTCAATCAAAAGAAAAGTTCAACTCTGTGAGATGAATGCACACATCACAAAGAAGTTTTTCAGAATGCTTCTCTCTAGTTTTTATGTGAAGATAAAGCCTTTTCACTATAGGCCCCAAAGCACTCCAAATATCCACTTGCATATTCTACAAAAGGAGTGTTTCAAAGCTGCTCAATCAAAAGTCAGGTTCAAACCTGTGAGATGAATTCACCCATTACAAAGAAGTTTGTCAGAATTCTTCTGTCTCATTTTCATATGAGGATATTTCCTTTTGAACCATAGGTCTCAAAGCGCTCCAAATTTCCAATTGCAGATACTACAAATAGAGTGTTTCAAAACTGCTCAATAAAAAGAAAGGTTAAACTCTGTGAGATGAATGCACACATCAAAGAGAAGTTTGTCAGAATGCTTCTGTCTAGTTTTTAAGTGAAGATGTTTCCTTTTCCACCATAGGCCTCAAAGCGCTCCCAGTGTCAACCTGCAGATACTATAAAAAGAGTTTTTCCAAACTTCTCAATGAAAAGTAAGGTTCAACTCTTTGAGACGAATGCACACATCACAATCAAATTTGTCAGAATGCTTCTGTCTAGTTTTAAGTGAAGATATTTCCTTTACCACTGTAGTCCTCAAAATGCTCCCAATGTCCACTTGCAAATACTACAAAAGGAGTGTTTCACAGCTGCTCAATGAAAAGAAAAGTTCAACTCTGTAAGATGAATGCACACATCGCAAAGAAATTTTTCAGAAGGCTTCTATGTTTTATGTGTAGATATTTCCTTTTCCGCCATAATCCTCAAAGCGCTCCAAATGTCCACTTGCAGATTCTACAAAAAGAGTGTTTCAAAACTGCTCAATGAAAAGTAAGGTTCAACTCTGTGAGATAATTGCACACATCACAAAGAAGTTTTTCAGATTGCTTCTGTCTGGTTTTTATGTGAAGATATTTCCTTTTCCAGCATTGGCCTCAAGCTCTCCAATTATCCACTTGCAGATTCTATAAAAAGAGTTTTTCAAAACTGCTCAATCGTAACTAAGCTTTAACTCTGTGAGATGAATGCACAAATCACAAGCAAATTTGTCAGAATGCTTCTGAATAGTTCTTAAATGAAGATATTTCATTTTCCACCATAAGCCTCAAAGCGCTCCAAATGTCCACTTTCAGATACTACAAAAAGAGTTTTTCCAAACCGCTCAATGAAAAGTAAGGTTCAACTCTATGAGATGAATGCACACATCACAAAGAAGTTTGTCACAATACTTCTGTCTCATTTTTATGTGAAGATATTTCCTTTACGACCGTAGTCCTCAAAGCAATCCAAATTTCCACTTGCAAATATTACAAAAAGAGTGTTTCAAAGCTGCACAGTCAAAAGAAAAGTTCAAGTCTGTAAGATGAATGCTTAAATAACAAAGAAGTTTTTCAGAAGGCTTCCGTGTAGTACTTATGCGAAGATATTTCCTTTTCCACCTTAGGCCTCAAAGCGCTCCAATTTTCCAATTGCAGATTCTACAAAAAGAGTGTTTCAAAACTGCTTTGTGAAAAGCAAGGTTCAACTCTGTGAGATGAATGCACACATCACAAAATGTTTGTCGGAATGTTTCTGTATAGTTTTTAAGTGAAGATATTTAGTTTTCCACAATAGGCCTCATAGCGCTCCTAATGTCCCCTTGCAGATTCTACCAAAACAGTGTTTCAAAGCTGCTCAATCAAAACAAATTTTCAACTCTGTGAGATGAATACGCACATCACAAAGAAATTTCTCAGAATGCTTCTATTAATTATGTAAAGATATTTCATTTTCCAACATAGGCTTCAAAGCCCTCCAGATGTCCACCTGCAGGTTCTACAAAAAGATTGTTTCAAAATTGCTCAATTGCAAGTAAGTTTCAACTCTGTGAGATGAATGCACACATCACAAAGAACTTTGTCAGATATCTTCTGTCTAGGTTTTATGTGAAGATATTTCTTTTTCCACCTCAGTCCGCAAAGCGCTCCAAATATCCAATTGCAGATTCCACAAGAAGAGTGTTTCAAAACAGCTCAATCAAAAGAAAAGTTCAATTCTGTCTTCAATTCGTTATGTACCCAGTAGTCATTCAGGAGGATGTTGTTGAATTTCCATGTAGTTGAGCGTTGTTGAATGAGTTTCTTAATCCTGAGTTCTAGCTTGATTGCATTGTGGTCTGAGAGACAGTTTGTTATAAATTCTGTTCTTTTACATTTGCAGAGGAGAGCTTTATTTCCAACTATGTGGTCAGTTTTGGAATAGGTGTGGTGTGGTGCTGAAAAAAAATGTATATTCTGTTGATTTGAGGTTGAGAGTTCTGTTGATGTCTATTAGGTTCACTTGGTGCAGAGTTGAGTACAATTCCTGGGTATCATTGTTAACTTTCTGTGTCGTTGATCTGTCTAATGTTGACAGTGGGTTGTTAAAGTCTCCCATTATTAATGTGTGGGAGTCTAAGTCTCTTTGTAGGTCACTTAGGACTTACTTTATGAATCTGGGTGCTCTGTATTGGGTGCATATATATTTAGGAGAGTTAGCTCTTCTTGTTGAATTGATCCATAGAAATCCTAAGCATTACCATTCAGGACATAGGCATGGGCAAGGACTTCATGTCTAAAACACCAAAATCAATGGCAACAAAAGCCAAAGTTGACAAATGGGATCTAATTAAACTAAAGAGCTTCTGCACAGCAAAAGAAATTACCATTGGAGTGAACAGGCAACCTAAAAATAGGAGAAAATTTTTGCAACCTACTCATCTGACAAAGGGCTAATATCAAGAATCTACAATGAACACCAACAAATTTACAAGAAAAAAAACAAACAACCCCATCAAAAAGTGAATGAAGGATATGAACCGACTCTTCTCAAAAGAAGACATTTATGCAGCCAAAAGACACGTGAAAAAATGTTCATCATCACTGGCCATCAGAGAAATGTAAATCAAAACCATAATGAAATACCATCTCACACCAGTTAGAATGGCAATCATTAAAAAGTCAGGAAACAACAGGAGCTGGAGAGGATGTGGAGAAGTAGGAACACTTTTACACTGTTGGTGGGACTCCAAACTAGTTCAACCATTCCGGAAGTCAGTGTGGCGAATCCTCAGGGATCTCGAACTAGAAATAGCATTTGACCCAGCCATCCCATTACTGGGTATATACCCAAAGGATTATAAATCATGCTGCTATAAAGACACATGCACACATATGTTTATTGCGGCACTATTCACAATAGCAAAGACTTGGATCCAACACAAATGTCCAACAATGATTGAGTGGATTAAGAAAATGTGGCATATATACACCATGGAATACTATGCAGCAATAAAAAATGATGAGTCCATGTCCTTTGTAGGGACATGGATTAAACTGGAAATCATCATTCTCAGTAAACTATTGCAAGGACAAAAAACCAAACACTGCATGTTTTCACTCATAGATGGGAATTGAACAATGAGAACACATGGACACAGGGAGGGGAACATCACACTCTGGGGACTGTTGTGGGGTGGGGGGAGGGGGGAGTGATAACATTAGGAGATATACCTAATGCTAAATGACGAGTTAATGGGTGCAGCACACCAGCATGGCACATGTATACATATGTAACTAGGCTGCACATTGTGCACATGTACCCTAAAACTTAAAGTATAATAATAATAATAAAAGAAAGTTTCAATTCTGTGAGATGAATGCACACATCACAAAGAAGTTTCTCAGACTGCTTCTGTCTAGTTCTTAAGTTAAGATATTTCCTTTTCCACCATAGGCCTCAAAGCGCTCCAAATGTTCTCTTGTAGATTCTACAAAAAGAGTGTTTCAAAATTGATCAATCAAAAGAAAGTTCCATCACTGTCAGTTGAATGCACAAATTCCAAAGAAGTTTGTCAGAAAAATTCTGTCTAGTTTATATGTTAATATGGTTCCTTTTACACCATAGCCCACAAAGTGCTCCAAATGTCCACTTGCAGATTCTAAAAAAAAAGTGTTTCAAAACTGCTCAATCGAAAGTAAGTTTCAACTCTGTGAGATGAATTCACACATCCAAAAGAAGTTTGTCAGAATGACTCTGTCTAGTTTTTATATGAACATACTTCCTTTTCCACACTAGGCCTCAAAGTGCTCGAAATGTCACTAGCAGATTCTACAAAAAGAGTGTTTCAAAACTGCTCAATGAAAAGAAAGGTTCAAATCTCTGAGATGAATGCACACATAACAAAGAAGTTTCTCATAATGTTTCAGTATAGTTTTTATGTGAAGATAATTCCTTTTCCACCATAGGCTTCAAAATGCTCCAAATGTCCACATGCAGATTGTACAAAGTGTTTCAAAGCTGTTCAATCAAATGAAAGGTTCAACCCTGTGAGATGAAAGCACACACCACAAAGAAACTTGTCAGAATGCTTCTGTATACTTTTTGGGAAGATATTTCCTTTTCCAAGATAGGCCTCAAACACTTCAAATGTCCACTTGCAGATAGTACAAAAAGGGTGTTTCAAAACTGTTCAATCAAAAGTAAGGTTCAACTCTGTGAGATGAATGCATATATCACAAAGAATTTTGTCACAATGCTTCTGTCTAGTTTTTATGTGAAGATATTTTTTTTCACCATATGCCTCAAAACGCTCCAAATGTCCACTTGCAGATTCTACAGAAAGAGTGTTTCCAAAATGCTCAATAAAAAGGAAGGTTCAACTCTGTGAGGAGAACGTACACATCACAAATAAGTTTCTCAGAATGGTTCTGTCTAGGTTTTCTGTGAAGGTATTTCCTTTTCCACCATAGGACAAAAAGCACCCCAAATGTCCACTTGTGGATTCTGGAAAAAGGGTGTTTCCAAACTACTCAAACAAAAGAAAGTTTCAACTCTGTGAGATCAATGCGCACATCACCAAGAGTTTTCACAGACTAATTCTGTCTAGTATTTATGTAAAGATATCTCCTTTTCCACCATAGGCCATAAAGCACTCCAACTGTCCACTTGGAGCTAGTTCAAAAAGGGTGTTTCAAAACTGCTCAATAAAAAGTAAGGTTGAACTCTGTGAGATGAATGAACATATCAAAAAAGAAGTTTGTCAGAATGCTTCTGTCTAGTTTTTATGTGAAGATATTTCCTTTTCCAACATAGGACTCAAAGCGCTCCAAATGTCCACTTGCAGATTCTGGAAAAAGAGTATTTCCAAACTGCTCAACCAAAAGAAAGGTTCAACTCTGAGAGATGAATGCACACAACACGAAGAGTTTTCTCAAACTGATTCTGTCTAGTTTTTATGTTAAGATATCTCCTTTTCCACCATAGGCCAAAAAGCACTCCAAATGTCCACTTACACCTAATTCAAAGAGGGTGTTTCAAAACTGCTCAATCAAAAGTAAGGTTGAACTCTGTGAGATGAATGCACATATCACAAATAAGTTTGTCAGAATGCTTCTGTCTAGTTTTTATGTGAAGATATTTCCTTTTCTACCATGGGCTTCAAAGCGCTCCAAATGTCCACTTGCAGATTCTACAAAAAGAGTGTTTCCAAACGGCTCAGTCAAAAAAAAGCTTCAACTCGGTGAGCTGAATGCAACCATCACAATGAAGTTTCTCAGAATTCCTCTGTCTCATTTTTATATGAAAATATTTCCTTTTCCGCTATATTCTTCAAAGTGTTCCTAATGTCCAATTGCAGATTTTACAAAAAGAGTGTGTTAAAACTGTTGAATCAAAAGAAATGTTCAATTCTGTGAGACGAATGCACACATCACCAATAATTTTCTCAGAAAGATTCTGTCTAGTTTATATTTGAAGATATTTCCTTTTCCACTATAGGCCTCAAAGCTCTCCAAAAGTACACTTGCAGATTCTACAAAACGAGTGTTTCAAAACTGCTCAATGAAAAGAAAGGTTCATCTCTGTGAGATGAATGTACACATTACAAAGAAGTTTGTCAGAATGTTTCTGTATAGCTTTTATGTGAAGATATTTCCTTTTCCACCTTAGGATTCAAAGCGCTCCAAACGTCCAATTGCAGATTCTACAAAAAGAGTGTTTTAAAGCTGCTAAACCAAAAGAAAAGTTCAATTCTGTGAGATGGATGCACATATCAAAGAACTTTCTCAGATTGCTTTTGTCTAGTTATTATGTGAAGATATTTCATTTTCTACCATAGACCTCAAAGTGCTCCAACTGTCCGCTTGGAGATTATACAAAAAGCCTGTTTCAAATCTTCTCAATCGAAAGCAAGGTTCAACTCTGTGTGATGGATGCACACTTCTGAAAGAAGTTTGTCAGAATGCTTCTGTACAGTTTTTATGTGAAGATATTTCCTTTCCACCATTGGCCTGAAAGTGCCCCAAATGTCCACTTGCAGATTGTACAAAAGGGTGTTTCAAAATTTCTGAATCAAAGGAAAGATTCAACACTGTGAGATGAATGCATGCATTATAAAGAAGTTTCTCAGAATGCTTCTGTCTAGTTCTTAAATTAATATATTTCCTTTTCCACGATAGGCCTCCAAGCACTCCAAATGTTCACTTGCAGATTCTGCAAAAAGTGAGTTTTGAAATTACTCCATCAAAAGAAATGTTCAACTCTGTGAGATGAATGCACACATCACAAAGACGTTTGTCAGAATGCTTCTGTCTAGTTTTTCTTTGAAGATATTTCCTTTTGCACCATAGGCCTAAAAGCACTCCAAATGTGCACTTGCAGATAATACAAAAATGGTGTTTCAAAAATGCTAAATCAAAAGAAAGTTTCAACTAGGAGAGATGAAAGCACACATCACAAATAAATTTGTCAGAATGCTTCTGTCTAGTTTTTATTTGAATATATTTCCTCTTACACCATAGACCTGAAAGTAATCGACATGTACATATTCAGATAGTACAAAAGGGTGTTTCAAAACTGCTCAATCAAAAGTAAGGTCCAACTCTGTGAGACGAATGCACATATCACAAAGAGTTTTGTCAGAATACTTCTGCCTAGTTTTTATGTGAAGATATTTCCTTTTCCACCACAGGCCTCAAATAACTCCAAATGTCCACGTGCAAATTCTACAAAAAGAGTGTTTACAAACTGCTCCATCAATAGAAAGGTTCAAATCAGTGAGATAAATGCACACATTGGAAAGGAGTTTGTAAGAATGCTTCTGTCTAGTTTTTATGTGAAGATATTTCCTTTTCCACCATTGGCCTCAAAACGTTCCAAATGTCCACTTGCTGATTCTACAAAAAGAGTGTTTCCAAACTTCTCAATCAAAAGAAAGCCTCAATTATGTGAGATGAAAGTGAACATCAGAAAGAAGTTTCTCAGAATGCTTCTGTCTCGCTGTTATGTGAAGATATTTCCTTTTCCACCACAGGTCTCAAAGCGCTCCAAATGTCCAAATACAGATTCTACAAAAAGAGTGTTTCAAAAGTGCTCAAATGAAAGGAAGTTTCCACTCTGTGAGATGAATACACACATCATAAAGTACTTTGTCAGAATGCTTCTGTCTAGGTTTTATGTGAAGATATTTCCTTATCCAAAATAGGCTGCAAATCTCTCATAATGTCCACTTTCAGATTCAACAAAAAGAGTGTTTCAAAACTGCTCAATGAATAGAAAGTTTCAACTCTGTGAGATCAATGCACAAATCAAGAAGAAGTTTGTCAGAATGCATCTGTCTACTTTTTATGTGACGATATTTCCTTTTCCATCATAGGACTCAAAACGCTCCAAACGTCCACTTGCAGATTCTACAAAATGAGTATTTCAAAGCTTCTCAATCAAAAGAAAAGTTCATTTCCGTGAGATGAATGCAAACTTCACAAAGTTGTTTCTCAGAATGCTTCTGTCTAGTTCTTAAGTGAAGATATTTTCTTTTCCACCATTGGCCTCAAAGCGCTCCAAATGTCCCCTTGCAGATTCTACAAAAAGAGAGTGTGAAAACTACTCAATCAAAATAGAGATTCAAATCTGTGTGTTGAATGCACACATCACAAAGAAATTAGTCAGATTGCTTCCGTCTAGTTTGTATGCGAAGATATTTTGTTTTCCACCATATTCCTCAAAGCAATCAAATTGTCCAGTAGCATATACTACAGAAAGGGTGTTTTCAAAAGTGCTCAATCAAAAATAAGGTTCAACTCTGTTAGATGAATGAACATATCACAAAGAAATTCTTCAGAATACTCCTATCTAGTTTTTATGTGAAGATAGTTCCTCTTCTAAATGTACCCTTGCAGATTCTACAAAAAGAGTGTTTCCAAATTGCTCAATCAAAAGAAAGTTTCAACTCTGTAAGGTGAATGCAGACATCACAAAGAAGTTTCTCAGAAACCTTCTGTCTAGTTTTTCTGTGAAGGTATTTCCTTTCCCACCATAGGCCTCAAAGCACTCAAAATGTCCACATGCAGATTCTTCAAAAAGAGTGTTTCAAAACTGCTGAATAAAAAGAAACATTCGTCTCTGTGAGATGAATGCACGCATCACAAAGCATATTCTCAGAATGGTTCTGTCCACTTTTTTTGTGAAGATACTTCCTTTTCCAACACAGGCCTCAAAGCGCTCCAAATGGCCACTTGCAGATTCTACGAAAAGAGTATTTCAAACTGCTGAGTGAAAATAAAGGTTCAACTCTGTGAGATAAATGCACACATCACAAAGGAGTTTGTCGTAATGTTTCTGTCTAGTATTTATTTGAAGATATTTCCCTTTCCTCCATAGACATAAAAGCACTCCAAATGTCCACTTGCAGATTGTACAAAAAAGGGGTTTCAAAACTGCCTAATCAAAAGTAAGGTTCAACTCTTTGAAATGAATGCACATATCACAAAGAAGTTTATCAAAATCTTTCTGTCCAGTTTTTTTGTGAAGATATCTCCTTTTCAACATAGGCCTCAAAGCACTCCAAATGTACACTTGCAGATTCTACAAAAAGAGTGTTTCCAAACTGCTCAATTGAAAGTAAGGTTCAACTCTCTGAGAAGAATGCACACTTCACAAATAAGTCTGTCAGAATGTTTCTGTATTGTTTTTATGTGAAGATATTTCCTTTTCCACCATAGGCCTCAAAGCGTTACAAATGTCCACTTGCCGATTCTACAAAAAGAGTGTTTCAAAGCTGCTCAATCAAAAAAATATTTCAAATCTGTGAGATGAATGCACACATCGCAAATAAGTTTTGCAGAATGTTTCTGTATTGTTTTTATGTGAAGATGTTTCCTTTTCCACCAAAGACCTCAAAGTGCTCCAAATGTCCAGCTGCCGATTCTACAAAAAGAGTGCTTCCAAACTGCTCAATAAAAAGAAACGTTCAACTCTGTGGGATGAATGCGCACAATACAAAGGAGTTTCTCAGAATGCTTCTCTCTCACTTTTATGTGAAGATATTTCTTTTTACACCATAGGTCTCAAAGCGCTACAAGTGTACACTTGCAGATTCTACAAAAAGAGTGTTTCAAAACTGCTCAATCGAAAGTACTTTTCAACTCTCTTTGATAAATACACACATCATAAAGTAATTTGTCAGAATGCTTCTGTCCAGTTTTTAGGTGAAGATATTTCCTTATTCACAAGAGACTGCCAAGCTCTCATTATGTCCACTTGCAGATTCTACAAAAAAAGAGTGTTTCAAAGATGCTCAATGAAAAGAAATGTTAAACTCTCTGAGATGAATGCACACATCACAAAGAAGTTCGTCAGAATGCATCTGTCCAGTTTTTATGTGAAGATATTTCCTTTTCCATCATAGGCCTCAAAACGCTCCAAATGTCCACTTCCAGAATCTACAAAAAGAGTCTTTCAAAGCTTCTCAATCAAAAGAAAGTTTCAACTCTGTGAGATGAAAGCACACATGACAAAGAAGTTTCTCCGAATGCTTCTGTCTAGTTTTTATGTGTAGATGTTTCCTTTTCCATCACAGGCCTCAAAGTGCTCCAAATGTCCACTTTCAGATTCTACAAAAAGAGTGTTTCGAAACTGCTCAATCAAAGGAAGTGTCCAACACTGTGAGATGAATGCAGACATCACAAAATGTTTGTCAGAATGCTTCTGTCTGGTTTTTGTATGAAGATATCTCCCTTTCCAGCATAGGCCTCAAAGCGCTCCAAATGTCCACTTGTAGATTCTACAGAAAGAGTTTTTCAAAACCGCTCAATGAAAAGCAAGGTTCAGCTCTCTGAGATGAATATACACATGACAAAGAAGTTTTTCAGAATGCTTCTGTCTAGTTTTTATGAGAAGATATTTGCTTTTCCACCATAGGCCACAAAGCGCTCCAAATGTACACTTGAAGATTCTACAAAAAGAGTGATTCAAAGCTGCTCAATCAAAAGAAATGTTAAACTCTGTGAGATGAATACACCCATCACAAAGAATTTTCTCAGAATGCTTCTTCCTATTTATTATATGAAGATATTTCCTTTTCCACCGTAGGCCTCAAGGCGCTCCAAATGTCTAATTGCAGATTTTATAAAAAGAGTGTTTCAAAACTGCTCAATGAAAAGAAAGGTTCAACTCTGTGAGATGAAAGCACACATCACAAAGAAGTGTGTCAGAATCCTTCTGTCTAGTTTTGACGTGAAGATTTTTCCTTTTCCACCTTAGGCTCCAAAGCTCTCCAAATGTCCACATGCAGATTCTAAAAAAAGAGTGTTTCTAGACTGCTCAATCAACAGAAAGGTTTGACTCTATGAGATGAATGCACACGTCACAATGAAGTGTTTCAGAATGCTTCCGTCTAGTTTTTATATGAAGATATTTCCCTTTCCACCATAGGCCTCAAAGCACTTCAAATGTCCACTTGCAGATTCTACAAAAAGAGTGTTTCAAAGCTGCTCAATCAACAGAAATGTTCAGCTCTGTGAGATGAATGCACTCATCACAAAAAAGTTTGTCAGAATGTTTCTGTCTAGTATTTATGTAAATATATTTCCTTTTCCAACACAGGTATTGAAGCACTACAAATGTCCACTTGTAGATCCTACAAAAAGAGGGTTTCAAAACTGCTCAATGAAAACTAAGATTCAACTCTGTGAGTTGAATGAACACATCAGAAAGGAGTTTGTCATAATGCTTCTGTCTAGTTTTTATGTGAAGATATTTCCTTTTCCACAATAGGCCTCAAAGCCCTCCAAATGACCACTTGCAGATTCAACAAATACAGTGTTTCAAAACAGCTCAATGAAAAGTAAGGTTCAACTCTGTGAGATGAATGCACACATCACAAAGAAGTGTGTCAGAATGCTTCTGTCTAGTTATTATTTGAAGATACTTCCTTTTCCACCATAGGCCTTAATGCGCTCCAAATGTCCACTTTCAGATTCTACAAAAATAGTGTTTCAAATGTGCTCAATCAAAAGAAAGGTTCAACTCCGTGAGATGAATGCACACATCACAAACAACTTTGTCAGAATGCTTCTGGGTGGTTTTTAGGTGAAGATATTTCCTTTTACACCATAGGCTTCAAAGCGTTCCAAATGTCTGCTTGCAGATTCTACAAAAAGAGTGTTTCAAAATGCTGTAACAAAAGAAAGGTTCAACTCGGTGCAATGAATGCACACATCCCAAAGAAGTTTGTCAAAATCCTTCTGTCTATTTTTTGTGTGAAGATATTTTCTTTTCCAACATAGGCCTCAAAGAGCACCAAAAGTCCACTTGTAGGCTTTCAAAACTGCTCAATGAAATGTAAGGTTTAACTCTGAGAGATGAATACATGCATCACAAAGAAGTGTGTCAGAATGCTTCTGTCTAGTTATTATGTGAAGATAGTTCCTTTTCCACTATAGGCCTAAATGTGCACCAAATGGTCACTTGCAGATTCTACAAAAAGGGTGTTTCAAAGCTGCTTAATAAAAAGAAAGTTTCAACTCTGTGAGGCGAATGCACACATCATGAAGAAGTTCATCAGAATGCTTCTGGCTGGTTTTCATGTGAAGATATTTCCTATCCTCCATAGGCCTCAAAGCGCTCCAACTGTCCGCTTGCAGATTCTACAAAAAGAGTGTTTCAAAGCTGCTCAATCAAAAGAAAGGTTCAACTACGTGAGATGAGTGAACCCATCACGAGGAAGTTTCTCAGAATGCTTTTGTCTAGTTATTATATGAAGATATTTTGTTATACACCACAGGCCTCAAGACGCTCCAAATGTCTACCTGCAGATTCCATAAAAAGAGTGTTTCAAAACTGTTCAATGACAACTGATGTTCAACTATGCGAGATGAATGCACACATCACAAAGAAGTTTGAGAGAATGCTTTTGTCTAGTTTTAATGTGAAGATATGTCCTTTTCCAATACAGGCCTCAAAGAGCTCCAAATGTACACTTGCAGATTCTACAAAAAGAGGGTTTCAAAACTGCCCAATGAATAGTAAGGTTCAATTCTGTGAGATGAATGCACACATCACAAAGAAGATTGTCAGAACGCTTCTGTCTAGTTTTTATATGAAGATATTTACTTTTCCACCATAGGACTCAAAGTGCTCCAAATGTCCCCTTGCTGATTCTACAAAAAGAGTGTTTCCAAACTGCTCAATCAAAAGGAAACTTCAACTCTGTGAGTTGAATGCACACATCACAGAGAAGTTTCTCAGGATGCTTCTGTCCAGTTTTTATGTGAATATACTACCTTTTACACCATAAGCTTAAGGCGCTCCAAATGTCCTCTTGCAGACTCTACAAAAAGTGTGTTTCAAAACTGTTCAAACAAAAAAAATATTCAACTCTGGGAGATGAATGCACACATCAAAATAATTTTCTCAGAATTATTCTGTGCAGTTTTTAGGTGCAGGTATTTACTTTTCCACCATTGGCCTCAAAGCGCTCCATATGTCCACTTGCAGATGCTACAAAAACAGTGTTTCAGAACTGCTCAATGAAAAGAATGTTTCAACTCCATGAGATGAATGCATACATCACAAGGAAGTTTGTCAGAATTTTTCTGTATACTTTTTATGTGAAAATATTTACTTTTCCACCATAGGCCTCATAGCGCTTCAAGTGTGCACTTGCAGATTCTACAAAAAGAGTTTTTCAAACCTGCTCATTCAAAATAATGTTTAAAATCTATGAGATGAATGCACACATCACATGGAAGTTTCTCAGAATGCTTGTGTCTAGTTATTATGTGAAGATATTTCATTTTCCACCATAGGCCTCAAAGCGCTCCTGATTTCCACTTGCAGACTCTACAAAACAGTGTTTCCAACCTACACAATCATAAGAAAGGTCAAATCTGTGAGATGAATGCACACATCACAAAAAGTTTCCCAGAATGCTTCTGTCTAGTTCTTGATTGAAGATATTTCCTCTTCCACCATAGGCCTCCAGGCGCTCCAAATACCCACTTGCAGATCCTACAAAAAGAGTGTTTAAAACTGTTCAAAGGAGAGTTTCAACTCTGTGAGATGAATGCACCCATCACAAAGAAGTTTCTCAGATTGCTTCTGTCTAGGTTTATACGAACATATTTCCTTTTCCACCATAGGCCTCAAAGCACTTCAAATGTCCACTTGCAGACAGTACAAAAAGGGTGATTCAAAACTGCTCAATCAAAAGTAAGGTTCAACTCTGTGAGACAAATGCACATATCACAAAGAAGTTTGTCTGAATGCTTCTGTCTAGTTTTTATGTGAATATATTTCCTTTTCCACCGTAGGCCTCAAAGCGCTTGGAATGTCCACTTCCAGATTCTACAAAAAGAGAGTTTCCAAACTACTCAAGCAAAAGAAAGTTCAAATCTGTGAAATGAATGCACACATCACAAAGACGTTTCTCAGAATGCTTCTGTCTAGTTATTATGTGAAGATATTTCTTTTCCCACCATAGGCCTCAAACGCTCCAGATGTCCACTTGCAGATTCTACAAAAAGAGGGTTTCAAAAGTGCTCATTCATAAGTAAGGTTCAACTCTGTAAGATGAATGCTCACAACACAAAGAAGTTTCTCAGAATGCTTCTGTTTACTTCTTAAGTGAAGATGTTTCCATTTCCACCATAGGCCTCAAAGCACTCCAAATGTCCACTTCCAGATTCTAGAAAAAGAGTATTTCAAAACTGTTCAATCAAAAGTAAGGTTCAACTCTGTGAGATAAATGCACACATCACAAAGTAGTTTCTCCGAATGCTTCTGTCTAATTTTTGTGTGAAGATATTTCCTTTTCCACCATAGGCCTCAAAGCACTCCAAATGTCCACTTGCAGATTCTACAAAAACAGTGTTTCAAAACAGCTCAATGAAAAGAAGGGTAAAACTCTGTGAGATAAATGCACACATCATAAAGAATTTTCTCAGAATGATTCTGTCTAGTTTTTATGTGAAGATATTTCGTTTTCCACCATAGGCCTCAAAGCGCTACAATTGTCCACTTGCAGATTTTACAAAAAGAGTGTTTCAAAATTGCTCAATCAAAACTAAGCTTCAATTCCATGAGATGAATCCACCCATCAAAACGAAGTTTGTCCGAATGTTTCCGTATAGTTTTTATGTGAAGATATTTCCTTTTCCGCCATAGGCCTCAAAGCGCTCCAAATGTTCGCTTGCAGATTCTACAAAAAGAGTGTTTCAAAGTTGCTCAATCGAAAGAAAATTTCAACTCCGTGAGATGAATGCACCCATCACAAAGAAGTTGCTTGGTATGCTTCTTTCTAGATTTTATGGGTAGATATTTCCTTTTGCACCATAGGCCTCAAAGCACTCAAAATGTCCTATTGCAGATAGTACAAAAAGCGTGTTTCAAAGCTGCTCGTTGCAAAGAAAGTTTCAACTTTGTGAGATGAATGCACGCATCACAAAGGAGTTTGTCAGAATTTTTCTGTTTAGTTTTTATGTGAAGATATTCACTTTTCCACCATAGGACTCAAAGTACTCCAAAAGTCCACTTGCAGATAGTACATAAAGGGTGTTTCAAAACTGGACAGAAACATTCTGACAAACTTCTTTGTGATATGTGCCTTCATCTCACAGAGTTGAACATTTCTTTTGATTGAGCAGTTTTAAAACACTTCTTTGGAGAATCTACAAGTGTACATTTGGAGCGACTTGAGGCCTGTGGTGGAAAAGGAAATATCTTCACATACAAACTTGACAGAAGCATTCTGACAAACGATCTTGTGATGTGTGCGTTCATCTCACAGCGTTGTACCTCACTATTGATTGAGCAGTTTTGAAACACTCTTTTTGTAGAATCTGCATGTGGACATTTGGAGCGCTTTCAGACCTACGGTGGAAAAGGCAATAACTTCACATAAAAATTACACGGAAGCATTCTTAGAAACTTCTTTCTGATGTGTGTATTCATCTCACAGAGTTGAACCTTTCTTGGATTGAGGAGTTTGAAACACTCTTTTTGTAGAATATGCAAGTGGACATTTGGAGCGCTTTGAGGCCTATGTTGGAAAACGAAATACCCTCACATAATAAGTAGACAGAAGTATTCTGAGAAACTTCTTTGTGATGTGTGCATTCATCTCAGAGATTTGAAATTTTCTTTTCATTGAGCAGTTTTGAAACATCCTTTTTGTACTATCTGCAAGTGGACATTTGTAGGGCTTTGAGGCCTATGGTGGAAAAGGATATATCTTCACATAAAATCTTGACAGAAGCATTCTCACAGACTTCTTTGTGATATGTGGATTCAACTCACAGGGTTGAACTTACTTTTGCTTGTGCAGTTTTGAAACACCCTTTTTGTACTATCTGCAAGAGGATATTTGAGTGCTTTGACATCTATAGAGGAAAAGGAAATATCTTCAAAGGAAAACAAGACAGAGGTATTCTGACAAATTACTATGTGATGTGTGCATTCATCTCACAGAATTGAACCTTTCTTTTGATTGAGGAGTTTCAAAACTCTCTTTTTGTAGAATCTGCCGGTGGACATTTAGAGTGCTTTGAGGACTATAGAGGAAAAGAAAACATCTTCACTTAAGAACTAGACAGAAGCATTATGATAACCTTCTTTGTGATGTGTGTATTCATCACACAGATATGAACCTTTCTTTTGCTTGAGCAGTTTTAAAACACGCTTTTTGTAGTATCTGCAACTGTTCATTTGGAGTGCTTTGGGGCCAACGGTGGAAAAGGAAATATCTTCACATAAAAACTATACAGAATCATTCAGAGAAAATTATTTGTGATGTGTGCATTCGTCTGACACACTTGAAACTTTGTTTTGATTGAGCAGGTTTGAAACACTCTTTTTGTATAATCTGCAGGTGGACATTTGGAGTGCTTTGAGGCCTATGGTGGAAAAGGAAATATCTTCACATAAAAACTAGACACAAGCATTCTGATAAATTTCCTTGTGATGTAAGCATTCATCTCATAGAGTTGAACCTTTCCTTTGATTGAGTAGTTGGAAAACTCACTTTTTGTAGAATCTGCAAGTGGTTATTTGGAGCGATTTGGCACCTATGGTGGAAAAGAAAATATCTTCCCTTAAGAACTAGACAGCAGCATTTTGAGAAACTTATTTGTAAAGTGTTCATTCATCTCACAAACTTGAACATTTCTTTTAATTGAGCAGGTTTGAAACACACTTTTTGAAGAATCTGCAAGTGGACATTTGGAGCCCTATGTGGCCTATTGTGGAAAAGGAAATATCTTCACATAAAAACTAGACAGAATCATTCTCATAAACTTCTTTGTGATGTGTGCATTCATCTCACAGAGTTTAAACTTACTTTCTATTGATCAGATTTGAAGCACCCTTTTTGTAGAATCTGCAAGTGGACATTTGAAATGCTTGGAGGCCCATGGTGGAAAACAAAATATCTTCACAAAAAAACTAGACAGAAGCATTCTGAGAAACTTTTTTGTGATGTGTGCACTCATCTCAGAGTTGAAATTTTCTTTTGATTGAGCAGCTTTGAAAGACTCTTTTTGTAGAATCTGCGAGTGGACATTTAGAGCAGTTTGACATCTATGGTGGAAAAGTAAATATCTTCACATAAGATCCGGACAGAAGCATTCTGACAACTTCTTTGTGATGTGTGCATTCATCTCCCAGAGTTGAACCTTACTTTTCATTGAGCAGTTTTGTAACACTTTTTATGTAGAATTTGCAAATGGCATTTGGAGTGCTTTGAGGCCTATTGTGTAAATGGAAATATCTTCACATAAAAACTAGACAGCAGCATTCTGACAAACTTCTTGGTGAAGTGTGTATTCATCTCACAAAGTTGAAACTTTCTTTTGATTGAGCAGCTTTTAAACACTATTTTTGTAGAATCTGCAAGTGTACATTTCGAGTGCTTTGAGGCCAATGGTGGAAAAGGAAATAACTTCCCATAAAAACTAGACAGAAGCATTCTCACAAACTACTTTGTGATGTGTGCATTCATCTCCCAGAGTAGAACCTTAGTTTTCAATAAGCCGTTTTGAAAAACTCTTTTTTTTTTTTTTTTTCCTTTAGAAAGCGCAGTTGTTTTTTTTTTTTTTACATTTATGCCCATTAAATTTTTTTTTTCTTTTTCTTTTATTATTATTATTATTATTACTATACTTTAGGTTTTATGGTACATGTGCGCAATGTGCAGGTAAGTTACATATGTATACATGTGCCATGCTGGTGCACTGCACCCACCAACTCGTCATCTAGCATTAGGTATATCTCCCAATGCTATCCCTCCCCCCTCCCCCCACCCCACAACAGTCCCCAGAGTGTGATGTTCCCCTTCCTGTGTCCATGTGTTCTCATTGTTCAATTCCCATCTATGAGTGAGAATATGCGGTGTTTGGTTTTTTGTTCTTGCGATAGTTTACTGAGAATGATGATTTCCAATTTCATCCATGTCCCTACAAAGGACGTGAACTCATCATTTTTTATGGCTCCATAGTATTCCATGGTGTATATGTGCCACATTTTCTTAATCCAGTCTATCATTGTTGGACATTTGGGTTGGTTCCAAGTCTTTGCTATTGTGAATAATGCCGCAATAAACATACGTGTGCATGTGTCTTTATAGCAGCATGATTTATAGTCCTTTGGGTATATACCCAGTAATGGGATGGCTGGGTCGAATGGAATTTCTAGTTCTAGATCCCTGAGGAATCGCCACACTGACTTCCACAAGGGTTGAACTAGTTTACAGTCCCACCAACAGTGTAAAAGTGTTCCTATTTCTCCACATCCTCTCCAGCACCTGTTGTTTCCTGACTTTTTAATGATTGCCATTCTAACTGGTGTGAGATGGTATCTCATTGTGGTTTTGATTTGCATTTCTCTGATGGCCAGTGATGGTGAGCATTTTTTCATGTGTTTTTTGGCTGCATAAATGTCTTCTTTTGAGAAGTGTCTGTTCATGTCCTTCGCCCACTTTTTGATGGGGTTGTTTGTTTTTTTCTTGTAAATTTGTTGGAGTTCATTGTAGATTCTGGATATTAGCCCTTTGTCAGATGAGTAGGTTGCGAAAATTTTCTCCCATTTTGTAGGTTGCCTGTTCACTCTGATGGTAGTTTCTTTTGCTGTGCAGAAGCTCTTGAGTTTAATTAGATCCCATTTGTCAATTTTGGCTTTTGTTGCCATTGCTTTTGGTGTTTTAGACATGAAGTCCTTGCCCATGCCTATGTCCTGAATGGTAATACCTAGGTTTTCTTCTAGAGTTTTTATGGTTTTAGGTCTAACATTTAAGTCTTTAATCCATCTTGAATTGATTTTTGTATAAGGTGTAAGGAAGGGATCCAGTTTCAGCTTTCTACATATGGCTAGCCAGTTTTCCCAGCACCATTTATTAAATAGGGAATCCTTTCCCCATTTCTTGTTTTTGTCAGGTTTGTCAAAGATCAGATTCTTGTAGATATGTGGCATTATTTCTGACGGCTCTGTTCTGTTCCATTGATCTATATCTCTGTTTTGGTACCAGTACCATGCTGTTTTGGTTACTGTAGCCTTGTAGTATAGTTTGAAGTCAGGTAGTGTGATGCCTCCAGCTTTGTTCTTTTGGCTTAGGATTGACTTGGCGATGCGGGCTCTTTTTTGGTTCCATATGAACCTTAAAGTAGTTTTTTCCAATTCTGTGAAGAAAGTCATTGGTAGCTTGATGGGGATGGCATTGAATCTGTAAATTACCTTGGGAAGGATGGCCATTTTCATGATATTGATTCTTCCTACCCATGAGCATGGAATGTTCTTCCATTTGTTTGTATCCTCTTTTATTTCCTGGAGCAGTGGTTTGTAGTTCTCCTTGAAGAGGTCTTTCACATCCCTTGTAAGTTGGATTCCTAGGTATTTTATTCTCTTTGAAGCAATTGTGAATGGGAGTTCACTCATGATTTGGCTCTCTGTTTGTCTGTTATTGATGTATAAGAATGCTTGTGATTTTTGCACATTGATTTTGTATCCTGAGACTTTGCTGAAGTTGCTTATCAGCTTAAGGAGATTTTGGGCTGAGACAATGGGGTTTTCTAGATATACTATCATGTCATCTGCAAACAGGGACAATTTGACTTCCTCTTTTCCTAATTGAATACCCTTTATTTCCTTCTCCTGCCTAATTGCCCTGGCCAGAACTTCCAACACTATGTTGAATAGGAGTGGTGGGAGAGGGCATCCCTGTCTTGTGCCAGTTTTCAAAGGGAATGCTTCCAGTTTTTGCCCATTCAGTATGATATTGGCTGTGGGTTTGTCATAAATAGCTCTTATTATTTTGAGATATGTCCCATCAATTCCTAATTTATTGAGAGTTTTTAGCATGAAGGGTTGTTGAATTTTGTCAAAGGCCTTTTCTGCATCTATTGAGATAATCATGTGGTTTTTGTCTTTGGTTCTGTTTATATGCTGGATTACATTTATTAATTTGCGTATATTGAACCAGGCTTGCATCCCAGGGATGAAGCCCACTTGATCATGGTGGATAAGCTTTTTGATGTGCTGCTGGATTCTGTTTGCCAGTATTTTATTGAGGATTTTTGCATCAATGTTCATCAAGGATATTGGTCTAAAATTCTCTTTTTTTGTTGTGTCTCTGCCAGGCTTTGGTATCAGGAGGCCTGCCTGCCTCTGTAGGCTCCACCTCTGGGGGCAGGACACAGACAAACAAAAAGACAGCAGTAACCTCTGCAGACTTAAATGTCCCTGTCTGACAGCTGTGAGGAGAGCAGTGGTTCTCCCAGCACGCAGCTGGAGATCTGAGAACGGGCTGACTGCCTCCTCAAGTGGGTCCCTGACCCCTGACCCCCGAGCAGCCTAACTGGGAGGCACCCCCCAGCAGGGGCAGACTGACACCTCACACGGCCGGCCAGGTACTCCAACAGACCTGCAGCTGAGGGTTCTGTCTGTTAGAAGGAAAACTAACAGAAAGGACATCCACACCAAAAACCCATCTGTACATCACCATCATCAAAGACCAAAAGTAGATAAAACCACAAAGATGGGGAAAAAACAGAGCAGAAAAACTGGAAACTCTAAAAACCAGAGTACCTCTCCTCCTCTAAAGGAACGCAGTTCCTCACCAGCAACGGAACAAAGCTGGACGGAGAATGACTTTGACGAGCTGAGAGAAGAAGGCTTCAGACGATCAAATTACTCCGAGCTACAGGAGGATATTCAAACCAAAGGCAAAGAAGTTGAAAACTTTGAAAAAAATTTAGAGAATGTATAACTAGAATAACCAATACAGAGAAGTGCTTAAAGGAGCTGATGGAGCTGAAAACCAAGGCTCGAGAACTACGTGAAGAATGCAGAAGCCTCAGGAGCCGATGCGATCAAATGGAAAAACTCTTTTTATAGCATCTGCAAGTGGACATTTGGAGCGCTTTGAGGCCTATGGTGGAAAAGGAAATATCTTCAAATAAAAATTAGACAGAAGGATTCTCACAAACTTCTCTGTAACGTGTGCATTAATCTCACAGAGTTGAACCTTTCTTTTGACTGAGCAGCTTTGAAACACGCTTTTTGTAGAATCTGCGAGAGGACATTTGGAGGGCTTTAAAGCCTATTGTGGAAAAGGGAATATCTTCATATATAAACTAGTCAGAAGAATTCTGACAAACTTCTTCATGATTTGTGCATTCGTCTCACAGAGTTGAACCTTACTTTTCATTGAGCAGCCTTGAAGCACTCTTTTTGTAGAATCTGCAAGTGGACATTTGGAGCGCTTTGAGGCCTATGATGGAAAAAGAAATATTTTCACATAAAATTAGAGAGAAGTTTTCTGACAGACTTCTTTGTGATTTTTGCATTCACCTCACAGAGATGAACCTTACGTTTAATTGTGCAGTTTTGAAACACTCTTTTTGTAGTATCCGCAAGTGTACATTTGGAGCACTTTGATGCCAATGGTGGAAAAAGAAATATCTTCACATAAAAACTATACAGAAGCATGCTGACAAACTTCTCTGTGACGTTTGCATTCAGCTCACAGAGTTTGACCTTTCCTTTGCTTGAGCAGCTCTGAAACACCCTTTTTGTAGAATCTGCGAGAGGACATATGGAAGGCTTTGAGGCCTATGGTGGAAAAGCTAATATCTTCACATAAAAACTACAGAGAAGAATCTGACATACTTCTTTGTGATGTGTGCATTCATCTCACAGAGTTCAACCTTAGTTCTCATTCAGCAGTTTTGAAACACTATTTTTGTAGAATCTGCAATTTCACATTAGGAGTGCTTTGAGGCCTATGGTGGAAAAGGAAATATCTTCACATTAAAAGTAGACGGAAGATTTCTTACAAAATTCTTTGTGATGTGTGCAATCATCTCACAGAGTTGAACCTTACCTTTGATGGAGCAGTTTTGAAAGACCCTTTTTGTACTACCTGCAAGTCAACGTTTGGAGTGATGTGATGCCTATGGTGGAGAAGGAAGTAACTTCTCATAAGAACTAGAGGGAAGCATTATGAGAAATTTCTTTTCGATGTGTTCATTCATCTCACGGAGTTGAACCTTACTTTCGATTGAGCAGTTTTTAAACACGCTTTTTATAGAATTTGCAGGTTGATCTTTGGGGCGCTTTGAGGCCTATGGTGGAAAAGGAAATATTTTCACATAAAAACTAGACAGAAGCATTCTGACAAACTTCTTTGAGATGTGTGCATTCATCTCACAGAGTTGAACCTTTATTTTGATTGACTAGCTTTGAAGCACTGTTTTTGTAGAATCTACGTGTGAACAATTGGAGTGCTTTGAGGCCTACGGTGGAAGATGAAATATCGTCACATAAAAGCTAGAGAGAAGCATTCTGAAAAACTTCTCTGTGACGTGTGCATTCATCTCACAGAGTTGAAACTTTTTTTGATTCAGCAGTCTGGAAACACTCTTTTTGTAGAATCTTCAAGTATACATTTTGAGCGCCTTGAGGTCTATGGTGGATAATGAAATATCTTCATATAATAAATAGACAGAAGCATTCTGAGACACTTCTTTGTGATGTGTGCATTCGTCTCACAGAGTAGAACCTTTCTTTTGATTTGGCAGCTTTGAAACAGTCTTTCTGTAGAATCTGCAAGTGGACATTTGGAGCACTTTGGGGCCTGTGTTGGAAAACGACATAACTTCGCATAAAAACTAGACAGAAGCATTCTGACAAACTTCTTTGTGTTGTGTACATTCATCTCACAGAGTAGAACCTTAGTTTTCAATGAGCAGTTTAGAAACACTCTTTTTGTAGAATCTGCAAGTGAACATTTGGAGCGCTTTGAAACCTATGGTGGAAAAGGAAATATCTTCACATAAAAACTATACAGAAGCATTCTGACAAACTTCTTTGTGACTTGTGTATTCATATCGCAGAGCTGAACCTTTCTTTTGACTGAGCAGCTTTGAAACACTCTTTTTATAGAATCTGGTAGTAGACATTTGGTGCTCTTTGAGGCCTTTGGTGGAAAAGAAAATATCTTGGCATAAAAACTATACAGAAGCATTCTGTGACACTTCTTTGTGATGTGTGCATTGATCTCACAGATTTGAAGTTTTCTTTTTATTGAGCAGCTTTGAAACACCCTTTTTGTAGAATCTGCGAGTGGACATTTAGAGCACTTTGAAGCCTGTGGTGGAAAAGGAAGTATCTTCACATATAAACTAGACAGAAGAATTCTGACCAACTTGTTTTTGATTTATGCATTCATCTCACAGAGTTGAACCTTACTTGTGATTGAGCAACTTTGAAGCACTCTTTTTGTAGAATCTGTAAGTGGACATTTGGAGTGCTTTGAGGCCTATGGTGGAAAAGGAAACATCTTCACGTAAAATTAGACAGAAGCATTCTGATGAACATCATTGTGACATGTGAATTCATCCCACAGAGTTTAATCTTTCTTTTGTTTGAGCCGCTCAGAAACACCCTTTTTGTAGAATCTGCGAGTGGACATTTGGAGTGTTTTGAGGCCTATAGTGGAAAAGGAAATATATTCACTTAAAAACTAGACAGAAGAATTCTTACAAACTTCTTTGTGACGTGTGCATTCGCCTCACAGATTTGAATCTTACTTTTCATTGAGCAGTTTTCCAACACTCTTTTTGTGGAAGCTGAAAGTGGATATTTTTTCCGCTTTGAGGCCTTTGTTGAAAAAGGAAATATCTTCACATAAAAAATAGACAGAAGCATTCTGACAACTTTCCTGGTGATATGTGCATTCAACTCACTGAGTTGAATCTTACTTTTGATTCAGCAGTTTTGGAAGACCCTTTTGGTCCTATCTGCAAGTGAACATTTGGAGTGATTTGATGCCTATGGTGGAAAAGGAAATATCTTCACAAAACAACTACACAGAAGCATTCTGGGAAACTTCTTTGTCATGTACACATTCATCTCACAGATTTGAACCTTAATTTTAATTAAACTCCAGTAAATTCCAATCCATTAAATTCCATTCAATTCCTCTCCACTCCACTCCTCTCCACGCCATTGCACTCCATTCCACTCCACTCCTGTCCAATCAACTCCATTCCACCCCATCCCACTCCCTTCCACTCCATTCCACTCCACTCCACTCCACTCCATTCCACTTCATTCCTATACACTCCATTCCTTTCCATTCCATCCCATTCCATTCCACTACATTCCACTCCACTCCACTCTGCTGCACTCAATTCCATTCCATCCCATCCCTTTCTAGTCCATTCCACTACACACCACTCCACTCCAACCCACCCCAGTCCACTTCATTCCATTCCATTCCATTCCACTCCATTCCCTTCCATTTCTTTCTTTTGAGAGGATCTCACCCTGTCACCCAGGGTGGAGGGCAGTGACACAATCTCAGTAAACATTTCATTTCACCATTCCATTAAATTGCATTCCACTCCCTTCCATTCCATTCCATTCCACTCCACTCCACTCCACTCCATTCCATTCCATCCCATTCCATTCTACTTCATTCCACTCCAATCCACTCCACTCCACTCTGCTCCACTAAACTACAATCCATTCCATCCCATTTCATTCCACTCCACTCCACTCAACTGAATTCCGTTCCATTCCATGCTATTCCATTCCATTCCATTCCATTCCATTCCATTCCATTCCACTCCAATCCATTCCATTCCATTCCTTACTTTTGAAAGGATCTCACTCTGTCACACCGGCTGGAGTGCAGTGGCGCAATCTGAGCTCACATTTCATTTCACCATTCAATTACATTCCATTCCACACAACTCCACTCCCTCCATTCCATCCCACTCCATTCCATTCCACTCCATTACTTTCCATTTCTTTCTTTCGAAAGGATCTCACGCTTTCACGCAGGGTGGAGTGCAGTGGCACAATCACAGCTCACATTTCATTTAAGCATTCCTTTCCATTGCATTCCATTCCATCGCATTCTATTCCTTTCCACTCCAATCCACTCCACTCCATTCCATTCCATTTCGCTCCACTCCACTCCATTCAACACCATTCGGTTCCATCCCATCCCATTCCAATCTAATTCACCCTACTCAACTCCACTCCTCTCCATTCCATTCAAATCCATCACATTCCATTCCACCTCAATCCAGTCCACTCCACACCACACCACTCCCTTCCGTTCCATTCCATTCCACTCCACTCCACTCCACTCCATTCCATTCCATCCCATTCCATTCTACTTCATTCCACTCCAATCCACTCCACTCCACTCTGCTCCACTAAACTACAATCCATTCCATCCCATTTCATTCCACTCCACTCCACTCAACTGAATTCCGTTCCATTCCATGCTATTCCATTCCATTCCATTCCATTCCATTCCATCCCATTCCACTCCATTCCATTCCATTCCACTCCAATCCATTCCATTCCATTTCATTCCTTACTTTTGAAAGGATCTCACTCTGTCACACAGGCTGGAGTGCAGTGGCGCAATCTGAGCTCACATTTCATTTCACCATTCAATTACATTCCATTCCACACAACTCCACTCCGCTCCATTCCATCCTACTCCATTCCATTCCACTCCATTACTTTCCAATTCTTTCTTTCGAAAGGATCTCACGCTTTCACGCAAGGTGGAGTGCAGTGGCACAATCACAGCTCACATTTCATTTAAGCATTCCTTTCCATTGCATTCCATTCCATCGCATTCTATTCCTTTCCACTCCAATCCACTCCACTCCATTCCATTCCATTTCACTTCACTCCACTCCATTCAACACCATTCGGTTCCATCCCATCCCATTCCAATCTAATTCACCCTACTCAACTCCACTCCACTCCATTCCATTCAAATCCATCACATTCCATTCCACCTCAATCCAGTCCACTCCACACCACACCACTCCCATCCACTACACTCCAATCCACTGCACTTCAATGCATTCCATTCCATTCCATTCCATTCCACTCCATTCATTCCATTCCACTCCATTCCATTCCATTCCTTTCTTTTGACAGGATCTCACTCTATCACCCAGGCTGGAGTACAGTGGTACAATCTCAGCTCACATTTCAATTCACCATTTTATTTCATTGCATTCCATTCCATTCCATTCCACTCCATTCCATTCCATTCCACTGCACCCCACTCCAGTCCATTCCACTCCTTTCCATTCCATTCCATTGCACTCCACCTAACTCCACTCCACTCCATTACATCCCATTCCATTCCACTCCATTGCACTCCACTCCACTCCACCCCACTCCCCTCCACACCATTCCATTCCATCTCATTCCATTCCACTCCATTCCACTCCAGTCCACTCAACTCAACTTCACACCAATCCATTCCATTCGATTCTATTCCATTCCACTCCATTCCATTCAATTCCTTTCTTTCAACAGGATATCACTCAGTCACCAAGGCTTGAGTGCAGTGGAACAATTTCAGCTCACATTTCATTTCACCATTCTGTTGCATTCCATTGCATTCCATTCCTTTCCATAACATATGACTCGACTCCACTCCACCCCACTAAACTCCACTCAACTACATTCCATTCCAGTCCCTTCCAATCCAGTACAATCCACTCAATCCCATTCCATCCCATCCCATTCAATTCCACTCCACTCCACTCCATTCCATTCCATTCCATTCCCATCCGTCCCATCCCATTCCACTCCATTCCACTCTACTCCAGTCCACGCCATTACACTTCACTCCACTCCACTCCACTCCATTCCATTCCACTCGGCTCCACTACAGTACATTCAACTCCATTAGATTCAATCCCATTCCATTCCACTATATTCCACTCCACTACACTTCAATCCACTCCACTCTGCTCCACTCCATTCCATTCCTTTTACTCCATTCAAGTCCATTCCACTCCACACCTTTCTTTCGACAGGCTCTCACTCTGTCACAGAGTCTGGAGTGCAGTGACACAATCTCAGCTCACATTTTATTTCACCATTCCATTCCATTCCATTATAATTCATTCCATTGTAACCCACTCCACTCCATTCAACTCCACTCCACTCCACTCCATTCCATTACATCCAATTCCATTCCACTCCATTGCACTCCACCCACTCCCCCCCCCTTACACACTATTCCATTCCATCCCATTCCATTCCACTCCATTCCACTACACTCCACTCGTATCCATTCGATTACATTACATTCCACTCCATTCCAATACATTCCTTTCTTTCGACAGGATTTCATTTCACCATTCCATTCCATTTCATTATATTTCATTCCAATCCACTCCACTCCATTTCACTCCACTCCTCTACACTTCACTCCATTCCATTCCATTCTGCTCCATTCCTTTCCATTCCTTTCTTTCAAAAGGATCTCACTCTGTCACTGGGCTGGAGTATATTGGCACAATCTCAGCTCACATTTCATTTCATCATTACATTCCATTCCATTGCATTTCAAACAATTCCATTCGATTCCACTCCACTCCACTCCATTCCATTACCTTCCATTCCATTCCACTCCATTCCACTCCACTCCACTCCACTACTCTCCACTACACTCGATTGAATTCCATTCAATACCATTCCATTCCACTCCACATCACTACACTCTAATCCACTCCAATCCACTCCATTCCATTCCATTCCACCCCATTCCATTCCATACATTTCTTTCGACAGGATATCACTCTGATCCGGAGTCCGGAGTGCAGTGGCACAATCTCAGCTCTCATTTCATTTCACCATTCCTTTCGATTCCATTCTATTTCATTCCATTCCAAGCTACTCCACTGCATCCACCCAACTCCAGTCCACTCCAATATATTCCATTTCATTCCACTCCACTCGAGTCCACTCCACTCCAATCCACTACATACAATCCCATTCCATTCCGCTCCATTCCACTCCACTCGACTCCATCCTACTCCATTACATTCCATTATATCCTTTTCCATTACACTGCATTACACTCCACTGCACTCCCCTCCATTCCACTCCACTTAACTCCATTCCATTCCATTCCATTCCACTCCATTCCATTCCATTCCTTTCTTCTGACAGAATCTCTCTCTGTCTCACCCAGGCTGGCGTGTAGTACAACAATCACAGCTCACATTTCATTTCACCATTCCATTCCTTTACATTCCATTCCATTCCACTCCACCACAATCCATTCCATTCCATTCCACTCCACTACAATCCATTCCATTCCACTCCATTCCATTTTGTTCCAATCCATTCCACTCGTCTCAATTCTACTCCACTCCACTCCATCCAACTCAATCCCATTCCATTCCACTCCATTCCACTCCACTCCATTCCACTCCACTCCATTCCATTCCATTCAACCCATTCCATTCCACGCCATTCCACTGCACTCCACTAAACTCCACTCCACTCCACTCCACTCGTTTCCACTCCATTCCATTCCAGTCCATTCCATTCCTTTCTTTCGACAGGATCTCACTCTGTGTCACAGGCTGAATTGCAGTGGCACAATCTCAGATCCCATTTAATTTCACTATTCAATTCCATTGCAATCCCATTCATTCCTTTCCATTGCATTCCATTCCATTCCATACTATTCCACTCAATTCCATTCTATTATACTCCATTCCACTCCATTACTTTATTTTGACGAGATCTCACTCTGTCTCCAAGTTGGAGTGCAGTGGCCCAATCTCAGCTCAAAAGTCCTTTCACCATTCCTTTCCACTCCATTCCATTTCATTCCATTCATTTCAATTCGATTCCATTGCACCACCCTCCACTCCACTCCATTCAACTCAACTGAAATCCACCCCATTCTAATCTTTTAAATTCCTGTCCATTCCACTCCACTCCACTCCACACCACTCCATTCCATTCCATCCCATTCCATTCCACTACATTCCACTCCATTCCACTGCATACCACTCCAAACCACCCCTCTCTACTCCATTCCATTCCATCCCATTCCATTCCACTAAATTCCTCTCCACTCCACTTCACTCATCTCCACTCCACTCCACTGCATTCCATTCCATTCAATTCCTTTCTTTTGACAGAATCTGACTCTGTCTCCCAGGCTGAAGTGTAGTGGCTCAATCTCAGGTCACATTTCATTTCACCATTCCATTCCATTCCATTCCATTCCTTTCCATTCCATTCCATTGCAGTCCATTCTATTCCATTCCATTCCAATAAATTGCATTCCATTCCATTCCATTCCATTCCATTCCATTCCATTCCATTCCACTCCACTCCACTCCAGCCCAGTCCACTCCATTCCATCCCATTCCATACCCCTCCATTCCACTCCAGTCCACTACATTCCACACCACTGCACTCCATTCCATCCATCCTATTCCATTCCATTCAACTCCACTTCACTCCAATCCACTCCATTCCATTCCACTCCATCCCATTCCATTCCACTCCCCTCCACTCCATTCCATTCCACTTCATTCCACTCTAATCCACTTCACTAAACTCCACTCCATTCCATTCCATCCCATTTCATTCCACTCCACTCCACTCCACTCCACTGAATTCCGTTTCATTCCATCCCATTCCATTCCATTGCATTCCATTCCATTCCATTCCATTCCATTCCATTCCATTCCAATCCGTTCCATTCCATTCCTTTCTTTTGACAGGATCTCACTCTGTCACACAGGGTGGAGTGCAGTGATGCAATCTGAGCTCACATTTCATTTCACCATTCAATTACACTCCATTCCACACAACTCCACTCCACTTCTCTCCACTCCATTCCATCCAACTCCATTCCTTTCCACTCCATTACTTTCCATTCCTTTCTTTCGAAAGGATCTCACTCTTTCACGCAGGGTGGAGAGCAGTGGCACAATCACAGCTCACATTTCATTTAAGCATTCCTTTCCATTCTATTCCATTCGATCGCATTCCCTTCCTTTCCACTCCAATCCACTCCACTGCAATCCACTCCAATCGATTCCATTGCGTTTCGCTCCACTCCACTCCAATCAACACCATTCCATTCCATCCCATTCTGTTCCATTCTAATCCACCCTAATCCACTCCACTTCACTCCATTCCATTCCCACTCGTCATATTTCTTTCCACCTCATTCCAGTCCACTCCACACCACTCCACTCCAATCCACTACACTCCAATGCAATCCACTTCACTCCATGCAATTCCGTTCCATACCATTCCACTCCATTCGATTCCATTCGTTTCTTTCTACAGGATCTCTCTTTCACCCAGGCTGGAGTGCAGTGGCACAATCTCAGCTCACATTTCAATTCACCATTCCATTTTGTTGCATTCCATTCCATTCCACACCATACCATTAGATTCCACTCCACACCACTCCACTCCACTTCATTCCACTCCTTTCCATTCCATTCCATTCCACTCCACTCCACTCAACTCCACTCCACTCCATTTCATCCCATTCCATTTCACTCCATTGCACACCACTCCACTCCACTCCCCTCCACATCATTCCATTCCATCCTATTCCATTCCACTCCATTCCACTCCACTCCACTCCACTTCGTTCCACTCCTTTCCATTCCATTCCATTCCACTCCACTCCACTCAACTCCACTCCACTCCATTTCATCCCATTCCATTCCACTCCATTGCACACCATTCCACTCCACTCCCCTCCACACCATTCCATTCCATTCCATTCCACTCCATTCCATTCCATTCCATTCCACTCCATTCCATTCCATTCCTTTCTTTCGATAGGATATCACTCAGTCACCCAGGCTGGAGTGCAGTGGAACAAACTCAGCTCACATTTCATTTCACCATTCTGTTTCATTCCATTGCATTCCATTCTATTCCATATCATTCGACCCCACTCCACTCCACTAAAATACACTCTGCTACATTCCATTCCATTGTATTCCATTCCAGTCCATTCCACTCCACTCCACTCCAGTACAATGCAATTGATCCAATTCCATCCCATTCAATTCCACTCCATTCCTCTCCTCTCCACTCCATTCCACTCCATTCCCCTCCATTCTACTCCATGCCATTCCACTCCATGCCACTCCACTCCATTACACTCCACTGCACTACACCCCATTCCATTCCTCTAAATTCCATTTCTTTCCATTCCACCTCACTCCACTCCATTCCATTTTCATTCCACTTCACTCCACTCCACTCCACTCCATTCCAATCCATTCCATTCATCTCCACTGTACTCCACTCCACTCCATTCCACTCCACTCCATTCCAATCCACTCCATTCATCTCCACTGTACTCCACTCCACTCCATTCCACTCCACTCCATTCCAATCCACTCCATTCCATTGCATTCCTCCCCACTCCAATTCATTCCATTCCACTCCAATCCATTCCACTTCACTCCTCTCCATTCCTTTCCATTCCAATCCAATCCATTTCATTCCATTCATCTCCATTCCATTCCATTCCCCTCTACTTCATTCGACTCCACTCCATTCCACTTCACTCCACTCCATTCCATTCCATTCCATTCCATTCTTATCCATCCCATTCCATTACACTCTACTTTATTGCAGTCCACTCCGCACCACTCCACTCAATTCCATTCCATTCTACTCCACTCCATTTCATTCCACTCCACACCACTGCATTACATTCCACTGCACTCCACTCCATTGAACTCCACTGCACTCTCTTAAGCTCCACCCCCTCCCAGTCCATTCCACTCCACTTAATTCAATTCCATTCCACTCCACTCACTTCCTCTCCATTCAGTTGCACTCCATTCCATTCCACTCCTTTCCATTCCACTCCAATCCATTTCATTACACTCCAATCCACTTCATTCCATTTCACTCCACTCCACTACATTCCTTTCCCCTCCACTCCACTCCACTCTACTCCATTCCATTCTACTACATTCAACACCACTCCCCTACATACCACTCCACACCTCCACTCCACTCCATTCCATTCCATCTCATTCCATTCCACTCCATTCCACTAAACTCCACTCCACTGAATTCCACTCCACTCTACCGCACTCCATTCCTTTCCATTCTCTTCCATTCCACTTCATTCCATTCAATTCCTTTCTTTTGAGAGGATCTAACTCTGTCTCCCAGGCTGGAGTGATGTGACACAATCTCAGGTCACATTTCATTGCACCATTCCATTCCATTCCATTCCTTTCCATTCAATTCCATTGCATTCCATTCCACTCCATTCCACTCCACTCCAATCCAGTCCATTCCGTCTGATTCCATTCCACTCCATTCCACTCCACTCCAATCCAGTCCATTCTGTCCCATTCCATTCCACTCCATTCCACTCCAGTCAACTCCACTCCACACCACTCCAGTCCATTTGATCCAACCCATTCCATTCCACTCCCTTCCACTCCACTTCACTCCATTCCATTCCACTCCATCACATTCCATTCCACTCCAGAACACTCAAATCCACTTCTCTCCCCTCCATTCCATTCCATTCAATTCCACTCCATTCCACTCCACTCCACTCCACTCCATTCCATTCCATTCCATCCCATTCCATTCCTTTCTCTTCCACTCCACTCCACTCAACTCCATTCAATTCCATTCAATCCTGTTCCACTCCACTCCACTCCATTCAACTCTACTCCACTCTACTCCACTGCACTCCACTCCATTCAATTCCATTCCATTTCTTCCACTCCATTCCATTCCATTCCTTTCTTTGGACAGGATCTCACTCTGTCACACATGCTGGAGTGCATTGGCACAATCTCATCTCTCATTTCATTTTACCATTCCATTGCATTTCATACCACTCCACCTCACCCTCCTCCACTCCATTCCATTCCTTTCAACTGCACTCCACTCCACTCCTGTCCATTCCATTCCATTCCATTCCAATCTTTTCCACTCCACTACACTCCACTCTACTCCACTGAACTCCATTCCACTTCATTACATCAAATTCCACTCCACATCATTCCACTTCACTGCACTCCAATCCACTCCACTGGTCTCCACTACACTTCATTCTATTCCATTCCATTCCAGTACACTCCATTCCATTCCATTTCTTTCTTACCACACGACCTGACTCTCTCACACAGGCTGGAGTGCAGTGGCAAAATCTCAGCTCACATTTAATTTCACCTTTCCAATCCATTCCATTTGATTACATTTCATTCCATTCCACTCCATTCCATTCCATTCTCTTCTTTTGACACGATCTCACTCTATCACACAGGCTGGAGTGCCGCAGCACAATCTCATCTCTTATTACATTTCACCATTCCTTTCCACTCCATTCCACTCCACTCCACTCCTTTTCACTCCACTCCATTCCTTTCCATTCCACTCCACTCCATTCCACTCCACTCATCTGCATTCCATTCCACTCCATTCCATTCCATTCCATTCCACTCCATTCCACTCCACCTCACTCCATTCCAAGCCACTAAACTCCATTCCAATACATTCCATTCCTTTCTGCCACACTGCATTCCATTCCACTCCATTCCAGTCCTTTCCATTCCACTCCACTTAATTCCATTCTATTCCATTCCACTTCAATCCTCTCCCCAGCATTCTACTCGACTCTCTTCCACTCCATTCCATTTCACTCCACTTAACTCCATTCCATTCCATTCCATTCCAAACCGCTACACAACACTCCATTCCATTCCACTCCATTCCACTGCACTCCATTTCATTCCACTTCATTCCGTACCATTCGATTCCTCTGCATTCCATTCCAATCCACTCCACTTAATTCAATTCCATTCCACTCCATCCCTCTGCAGTCCATTCCAATCCATTCCACTCCATTCCAGTTCAC